>NC_051390.1:25185629-25188129 GCF_015228065.2 Penaeus monodon
GAGAGGAAAAGAGAGAGAGAGGGAGAGAGAGGCGAGGTAGACAGAAACTTAGAAGAAGTAGTAGAAAAAGAAGGAAGAAAATACCCTTCATTTTTAAAAAAATACGATGGGTAGGAATCAGGAAGACGAAAAAGAAAAGGAAGACGAAAACAAAGACAAAGAAGAAGAAAAAGACAAAGAAACAAAAGACGAACAGCTGATTAGTGTAATGGTCTTCGCCAGAGCGCCATTTCGAAGCTGAATTCCAATATACATAAAAAAAGACTCGATAAACCGATATAAGAAAAAGCTTGAAGCACAGTAGAATTTTCTTTAAGTTGTGGAAAGACAGAGAACGAAATCAGGCATCATGTGATCACACATAAAAAGGAATAAACATGTATGTATATATATATATATATATATATATATATATATATATATATATATATATATATATATATATATATATATATATATATATATATATATACATATATATATATATATATATATATATATATATATATATGTGTGTGTGTATATATATATATATATATATATATATATATATATATATATATATATATATATATATACATATATATATATACATATCCACATATGTATATGGGACTGGTGCTTCATGCACAAGGTGATGTGAAGCGATGGTGTGGTAGCCTAGACAGTTTTAAGTGCTTGCATGTCTTCTAGCTTGCAGTTGCCACCACTGGGTAGCCTAGTGCGATAAAGAGAGCAGCTTTGCATAAATCTCCCCTGCCAGGCCACAGCCTCTCTGTCTTCGAGACTTCTGCAGTGCCTCCTTGTGGCCACCCATGGGTAACTGGGCACCTTGCGGTTCCAGGCTAAACTGTGGGGGATCTCAGAGCAGCAGGAGGCTCCAGAGTTATGGAGCTATGGACATGCCCTGGCTCCGTACCTACCCCATCCCCCTAGCCACCTTGGAGTAATTGGGTGGCTCAGGGGAGGTGGGCCTTGCCATTCCTCCTCCCCCCAGATAACTCTCCGGCAATGTCCTCAATAAATGGATATGCTGGGGGAGGAGTGCAGCCCACCCAGCAAGCAAGGCGGGCTGTGGGTCCTGTTGGGAGGGCAAATGTCGGGGCACAGAATGGGAACAAGAGTTATTTGTCCCGCCTGTGCCTCGGCTGGCACTAACCCACCATGAAGCTTGTGGGGCAAAGCCCTAGGGAACCCCACTGCGAACAGGGGGCCCCACAGCCCACCAACCCCCTTTATTTGGGGCAGCGTCAGCGGGAGCGGCAGAGGTGGCGTGCACCCGGAGTGACTGCCCGACGCTTAACCTTAGGCAAGCTTTCCGGGTAGGCACTTGGAACATCCGGTCCTTGCGGTAGGATGGGAATTGGAGCGACTGGGAGTCAGCTGCCAAGTCTTCTCGGTGGTGAGAAGACCTGGCAGCAGCACGATCAGTATGATTGGGTACACCTACTACTGGTCGGGCCGCAGTGATGGTCGCCACCACCAGGGTGTAGCCATAGCCATCTCCAGCTAACTTCATTCCTCGGTAGTTGAGGTGACACCGGTTGATGAGTGTATTATGGCATTGAGACTGAAGCATGCTTATGGCTTCATGTCTCTTATTGCCGTATACGCTCCTACTGATGTTTGTAAACTCGATGTAAAAGCGGTGTTCTACACCAAACTCGCAACTGTGGCAGACAATTACCCCCGGCGAGATATTCGCATTGTACTGGGCGACTTCAATGTGGTATCCATCTGAGCTGGCTGTGAGATGTCTGTCTCAGGAGGCTGCTGATTCCAGCAGCGAGAACGGCCTCCTTTTCTGGGACTTTGCTAGGTCCCAGAGAATGAGGATCTCTGGCTCCTGGTACCAGCACTCCAACCTGCATCGCTGGACATGGTATAGCAATATGGGTACAGTGGTCAAGGAGATTGACCACATTCTTGTTAGCACGCAATGGAGGATCCTCCAGAACTGGTTATGGCTACCCTACCTGTTCACTTCAAAACTCCCCATCCCTCCAGTGGCCACTCTAGGGTGTTTCACTTGGACAGACTAAGGGAGGAGGAGTGTGCCCGTGGTTTCACCATGGCAGTCTCTGACCGATTCACAAACTTAACAACCTGACAGACTCATTTGCTCTGTGGGAGTTCTTCAAGTGCAAAACACTCAAAGCAACCCAGGAGTCTATTGGTGTATGCCCGAGGGCAAGGCAGAAATCAATCTCCCTGGAGACATTGGAGGCCACTGAAGCATGTTGCATGGCTCCACTCAATGATCAGGTCTTGCGTCGCTCCTTTGTGCATAGGGCTAGGACACTGCTGAGAAGGGACAAGGAACAGTTCATCAGGAATCTTGCTGAGGAGGTTGAAGGCCACTTCTTGGTAAAGAACCTTCGCCCTGCCTACTTGAGAAAGCTGAACTCTGAGCCCTCCTCGCAGATGACTGCAATCTGATCAAGGGATGTATGGATCATCTCAGATCATGTTGGGGTTCATGAACGTTCGGCTGAATATT
>NC_051390.1:25198062-25200521 GCF_015228065.2 Penaeus monodon
TTATATTTTTACTTTACCTGTGGTGCTTTGCTTTTATTTTACTTACCTTTTTTTACTCATTAGGCAAGGAAACACAACCAGGCCCATTGTTCATAAGGGATGTTGTTACCTGGGGAATGGAGACAGTTTGTCTCCACACGGGAAGTGAACGGGACCCCCCCCCTTCTTTCGGGCCTCTAAGCCGCCAATACGCCGCCTGAGTTTGGATGATATTCGGGCTTCCCCTCGACAGAAAGCCTTACGGTCGCCCAATAAAATTGGTGGCAGCGTGTGGGATTTGGTTGTGTATGAGCTTTCTTGCTAGCGTTCTTGACCTCTCAGAACCCAGCTTTTTCCGTTAGTGCTAGCTAGACAGTTGTAGCATTAGAGAGCACAGGTATATTATGTGTATAGTACAGGACAAGTTCGAACAGGGCATGATGCCTGAAGCTGCACAGCGCGACTTTGCACCTGTGGCTTGAAGGAATAGGGGACACTTTTTTCTACTCTCCAAAAATCGGTTGTGAAAATTTCCTTACCCATAAAAGTAACATGTATTCAGCTTGGAAATAATGTGTGTACCACAAAACGGGATTGTTTAAGTGAAGTTTATGATTGTTAGTACTGTATCTGTGCTTGGATTAATCGGCATTATCATTTTTACTCCGAGTCCTTTGCCTCTGCCTTTGCCATGGCCCTCGCCCTCTGTGCTTCCCTCTTTGCCTTTGCCTTTGCCTTTGCCCTCGCCCTCTGTGCTTCCCTCTTTGCCTTTGCCTTTGCCTTTGCCCCCTCGCCCTCGCCCTCTGTGCTTCCCTCTTGCCTTTGCCTTTGCCTTTGCCCTCGCCCTCGCCCTCTGTGCTTCCCTCTTTGCCTTTGCTTTTTATTCTCACTTGATTCTTGATTGTCGAGACTGTACGGCATTTACATTCTGTATTGTGAGAACTTTGCGCTTGTATTGTGAAGGTTCGTTTTTGTAATTGTAACTTGACACTAATTAGATTTCAGATTTGTATTACGAGTAAAATGGTGAACAAAGCTGCTTCAATGGTTACAGTGCAGAGAACTTTAGTGTTCGTGTGACTCGGATTGTGGATAGTGCCATTAAGTACTGCATCTCATTAGTGCTCCACTAGTGATTTTGGTGGATTGAACTGGTGATTTGGAATCGGTTGAAGCTAAGACTCGGAAAAGTTTAATTCGTGGGTGCCACATTACTTAGCAGTGATTTACGGCTGGGCTTAACATGCCTACGAGAGAAAGCCGCAGAAAGGTGTTGACTCTACTAGCCGACCCACTACTAGGAGTCAGTCTACCGAAAGCCTCCCCCTGATAGTACAGGGTTCCGAAGATTAGTTCGCGAGTCAGTTTGCTGCAATGGAAGGTGAGATGGCTATGATTGAGGAGTTTTATCAGAGAATGGCAGCCTTGATGGCCAAAATGAGAGCAACTTGCTAGCTAGAATAGATGAGCTAGCAAGGAAAACTGATGAGCAGGCTCGATCAAACAGTCATAGGCTCGATAGGCTTGAAGAGAGGTTACATTTCGGTCGGGGATCGGAGGATGCTGAAGCTCAAACCACGGGCTTGAGGCTCCTCAGAGTGTTGCCCAAAGGACTTCGAGTCCTATTGAAAGAACGGCACCACAGGTTGCTACCACGGCACCTGAAGTGGCAGAGAGGCCTCCAAGGCCCACGAATAACAGAAGGACTCACACGAAGAGTTCTTTTAGAGTGGGAAAGGAGACTTGCCCAAAGAGAGAAGGAACTAGAAAGGGAAAAGAGAGAGTTCCAACAGAATTCTAGGGGTGTAGCCTCCAGCCTGATTACCCTGATCTTGGCCATAATTCTCATGAAAACCACAGGCCATACCTGCCAAATGGCTTTCCAGAGCCAGTTAGGGTACCCAACCCCATTTCCGCACCTGTTCTCTCTGAGAGACCCTCTCGTATATGAGGAGGGCTCCTGCTACGTAACTCCTGAAGGGCCCATTCCTGGCCCTAATCCTGAAACGGACCATCCGATATCCTACATAATTAGTAGTAGAGATAATGTCCCTCACTTCAAAGGGGAGGTTTCAGCTGTGACCCTCTCAAAAGGAACCAGGAAATAGAATCCTGGATCGGTCAATGAAAATCTGTCCGTCCTCCCACCGCAAGCGTCATTAGAGCAGCTAGGCCAACTGCCGCGGTAGAGCGAAACTCATAAACTCGGCATTCGACTTCATAGAGACTGGGACACCTTCAACAGGCTGCGAAAATTCAGGGGAACATACCGGCTGCCACTTAAAAGTCTTATATGACCATACCATGTGGTCGCGGCCCAAGGATTTTTTTTGCAATAGAGGCCTCTGTACACCAGGCTTTAGGGATATAGGGAGCTATTGTGATCCAAATGATTAATACGAGGGTCTTCTGTCTGAGTGCCGACTGGCTGCAGATTTTCTCGCTTGAAAGATGATTCACACCAGCATTACAGAAACGGG
>NC_051390.1:25200621-25203121 GCF_015228065.2 Penaeus monodon
CAAGGGGAGACTTTAACCCTTTTTTTTCAAACACCCCATTAAGAACCGGTTAAAAAGTTAATAATTATTGCAATTATATTGAGGCGAAGGGGTTGGAAGAGCTATTTTGGTGGGTGGGGGAGGTGGGCAAAAGAAGGAGGGAGGGGGGGGGTATTTATTGTGTCCCCGAGGTAAAGTAAACGTGACCTCGATGTTTTTTGGGAATAAGAGAAGAAGAAAAAAAGGGGGGCAGGGGGTATGGAGAGGGAATGAGGGGTAGAGAAAGGAGGGGTTGGAACGGAAGGCAAGGAGAGTAAATGAAGGAGAGTGGGAGTGAGTGAGATTTTGTGAGGGGATGAGAGTGGGAAAAAGCAGAGTGAGAGAGAGAGAGAGAAGAGAGAGAGAGAAGAGAGAGAGGAGGAGAGAGAGAGAGAGTGTGTGAGATTGAGAGAGAGAGTGAGAGAGAAAGGCAGAGACAGAGAGAGAGAGATAGAGAGAGTTTCCTCAAGCCCAAAACTTCCTCCCAAACCAATATAACTTAAACTCAGCAAAATTATTCATGATATCTACCTCTTCTCTCAGTAGCAACGCATTTATATTGAAATTGAAAAAAAACTCTTCGATAATATGGAGTGTCTGTGTGGAGCCTCGGATTAAAAGCAAATAGAGGATACGGAATATATACGGAATATAAACGATAAGGTTGGTAATAATAATAATAATAATAATAATGATAATAACAATAATTATTATTATCATTATTACTATTATCATCATTATCATTATTTTTATCGTTATTGTTATTATTATTATCATTATTATTAATATCATTGTTAATATTATTGTTATTATTATTATTATTATATAATAATAATAATAATAATAATAATAATAATAATAAAATAATAATGAGAATAATAATATAAAATAATATTAAAAATAATGATAATAAAATAACAATAACAATGGGATATACAATATATATATAAAAATATAATATATATATAATATATATATAAAATAATTAATTAATATATATATTATATATATATTGTATTATAATTTATTATAATAAAATTTTAATTTATATATATATATACATTATTATTTATATTTATGTATATTATATATATATTATTTTATATATTTCATATATATAATATAAAAACTATTATTTTATATTTTGTGTGTGTGGTGTGTGTGTGGGGTGTGTGGTGTGTGTGTTGTGTGTGTGGGGTGTGTGTCAATGTGTGTTTATTATTATATATATATTTATAATTTTCTATATATATATATATATATATTATTATTTGTATTATTATATATATATTATCTTATACATTCTATTTATACTATTTATATATTATATATTCATATTATATATATATATATATGTATATACATATATATATAAAATTTATATATATATATTATATTATATATATATATGTGTGTGTGTGTGTGTGTGTGCGTGTGTTTGGTGTGTGTGTGGGTGTGTGTGTGTGTGTGTGTGTGTGTGTCTGTGTGTGTGTGTATATAAATCTTTATATATATAATATATATATATATATATCTATATATAATATATTATATAAGGGTATTATAATATATATATATATATAGAATTTATATATATATTCATGTATATTATTATATTAATTATATATTATTTATATTTATATTCTAAAAATTAATATTATATTATATTATTTATATTATGTATTTGTTATATTTATATATATATATAATATTTAGATATATATATTTTTATATGCACCAACATTTGCCACACAATATATTTCTTAATGAGATTCTAAAAAATCCCCCTGGTTATTATTCGGAAATTACTCCCAAAAAAAGGGTTATGAGATCAACACGATTAAAACAACTGTAAATTACCCTTTATCCCTAATTCCCACCCGCCACAAAAAAAATAAAAAAATAATAATGATCTATCACCCTAATAAACTCAATAATTACGACAACGGAAACAAAAAATATTTTCCATTGTGATATTAAAGGAAAAAATCTTGTTACCAAAATTGCACAGACTGAATAAGGGAGCCAGAAATCAGAGCTCTGTTGTTCCCGCTGGTGAGGAGGGTATTGGCTCAGCTGGAGACGCACGAAAACAATGCATTCTGGAAATCCAATATCATTTGTGAAATAAAACCTGGTCTCTCGCTGAATTAAATGCACAGCGCACGGTTGTACATTTTCTTTCTTGGTTGGTCTTTTCTGTTTTCTTGTTTTTGCTTTTGTTATTGTTTTTGTTTTCTGTATGTTGTGTTTGTCTTTTTGTTTGGGTTCGTTTGTGTGTGTGTGTGTCTGTTTTTGTCTCCGTCTTTGTCTCTGTTTCTGTTTGTCTCTGTCTCTGTTTCTCTGTTTATGTTTCTCGTCTCTATATCGCTCTTCTCTCTCTCTCTCTCTCTCTCTCTCTCTCTGCTCCTCTCTCTCTCTCTCTCTCTCTCTCACTCTCTGCTCCTCTCTCTCTCTCTCTCTCTCTCTCTCTCTTTCTCTA
>NC_051390.1:25208487-25210987 GCF_015228065.2 Penaeus monodon
TTGTTTTTCTTGGGGGAAAAAAAATTGGGGGCCCCCCCCTAAATTTCCAAAAATGGGGGAAACACCCCGGGGGAAAACGCCTGAAAGCCCGGGGAAAAGGGGGAAAAGAAAGAGAAAAAGGGGCCCCCCGCCGCGCCCCACCCCAACCCGGAAGGGAGCGGGGGGGCCCGGGCGGGAAAACCCGGGGAGGGGTGGGGAAAAAAAAAAAAAAAAAAAAAAAAAAAAAGGGGGGGGGGGGGGGAAAAAAAAAAAAAAAAAAAAAAAAAAAAAAAAAAAAGGGGGGGGGGGGGGGGGGGTTTTTTGAAAAAAAAAAAAAAAATAAAAAAACAAAAAAAAAAAAAAGAAAAAAAAAAAAAAATAAAAAGTAAAAAAAATAAAAAAAATTAAAAATAAAAAAAAAAAAAAAGTAGTAAAAAAATAAAAAAAAAAAAAAAAAAAGGTGTGGGGGGGGGGGGGTGGGGGGTTTAATAAATAATAAAATAAGAAAAAAAAATTTTTTTTTTTTATAAAAAAAAAAAAAAAAATTTTGAAAAAAAAGAAATAAAAATAAAAAGAAAAAAAAAAATTTTTTTTGGGGGAAAAAAAAAAAAAAAAAAAAAATAATAATAAAAAAAAAAAACAAAAAAACACCCCACACACAAAACACCACACACACCCACAAAACACACACACACAAAACAAAAAAAATAAAAATAATAAAATATAAAAAAAAAACAAAAAAAAAAATAAGAAAAAAAAAGAAAAAAAATAAATAAAAAATAAAAAAAAAAAATAAAAAAAAAGATAAATCTAAATAAGGGGCTGGTGGGTGGGTGGGTGTGGGGGGGTGGGTGTAAGGGGGGGAAAAAATAATATAAAATAAATATAATAAGAATAATAGAAAAATAAAACAAAGAAAAAAATAGAAAAAAAAAATAAGGAAAAATTAGGGCAAACATAAGGAAAGGGATTTTTAATATATAAAGAATTTTATTATAAAAAAAATAAAAAAGAAATTAGATAGAATTTATAAAAAAAAAGAAGAGAAAGGGGGGGAGTGGAAAAAAAAAAATGATAAGAAAGAAGAAAAAGAAAAGAGATAAAAAAGAATTTTAAAAATATATAGGGGAAAAAAACAACAAACAAAAATTTACACACACACACAACACACATACCGACAAACACAACACACACAAAACACCCCACACACACACAACACACACACACCCCCACCACACCACCCCACCCACCCAAAAAATAGAAATAAAAAAAATAAAAAAAAAAAAAAATAATATAATAAATTTTAAAAGGGGAAAAAGGAAAAGGGAAAAATAGATATTAATATATAAAATAAGATATTTAAAGGAAATTTGATATAATTTGAGATAGAATAGGGGGGGGGGGGTGGGGGGGGTTGTGTGTGGGGGGGGTGTGTGGGGGGGAGTTTTGGGGGGGAAAGAAAGGAAAATAAAAATAAATATAATAGAGAAAATATATAAAATAGAAGGATATATATATAGGGGGAAAATATAAAAAATAAAAAAAAAAAAAAAATAAATTTAAAATATAATTTTATATACAATAAAAAAATAAAAAAGAAAGAAAATAAAAAAAAAGAAATAAAGAATACAAACGTAAAGGGAAATTTTAATTAAAATTATAGAATATTATTATATAATTTTAATAAAAAAAAGGTTAAAAAATAAATAATAAAAAAAAAATATATTTTAATTAAAAATGTGTGTGGGGGTTTTGTGTGGTGTGTGTTGGGGGGGTTTTTAAAAAAAATAAAATTTGATATATTGATATAATAATAATATATATAATAGGGGATATATAATAATTTTGATATAATATTTAAAAAAAATTTTAAAAAAAAACAAAAATTCAAAACAAACTATAAACTATTCTAATATCTATATAAAAATATATATAAAGATATATATATTAATTATAAATAAATTTATGTATATATATATATATATATTTTATAAAATATTAAAAGATATATATATTATAAAATATATATAATATTAATTTGATATAATATTTTAAATATTTTATATTTTATATATAATACAGATAATACACAATGTGTGGGGTATGTACATGTTAATGGGAAAAATTATAATTAATTATATAAATATAAAATATATATATAAAAGATATATATAAAATTATATTAAAAAGAAAAAAAATGCATAATTAAAATATTTGAAATATATATATAATATATATAATATTATAATAATATGATATAATCTAATAAAATAAAATAATATATATATATATATTATTAAATATATATATATATATATTTTTCATATATATTAAAAAATTATATAAACTATATTCCCATATTTTATATATAATATATAGATATATTTTTAATAAAATTTTAAAAATTTAAATTTAATATATATATATATTTTATATATATATAATATATAATATATATATATATATCTTTTATATATATATTTTATATATATGTCATTTATTGTTAGCAAGTGTCTTTCTT
>NC_051390.1:25218487-25220987 GCF_015228065.2 Penaeus monodon
TATGTGTAAGATTCTATTGTTTGAAGTTTATAGAAAGTTTTTCCATAATTCTGTACAAATGTGAGAATCAAGAAGAAGCTATTATTTAGTTAAGTAATATACGAAATGATATGTCGAATAATTTAGTAAAAAAAATTTGGAACGTTTTGTTTACAACACTTTCTCGAATGGATTTGGAAGGGTGATGCCTGCTGCTATCTTTGATTTAATTTATAAAGATGACTGAGGATTGTCATGGATTTTGTTGTAGCCTGAAATATTCTGAGGGATTGAAGTGTTAAGAAGATTAATGAGAAATGTGAAATTTTGTCGAGGGATTTTAACATTAAAATTCTTTGAAAAATGTGGCCCCCACAGCACGAGAGCACGGCCGGGAAGGTACATTTTCCTTACAGTACTATTATTTCAGTGGTTTCTGATATAATGATTGAAGGGTGATTTGCCACCTATGAGGTCTGTTCCTGATAAGGCATTGAAATGTTTGTGTGTGGGTGTGTGGTGTGTGTTTGTTGTGTGTGTGTGTTTTGTGTGTGTGTGTGTGTGTGTGTGTGTGTGTGTATGGAGGGCGGAGGGAGTTGTATGTGTGTGTGCAATGTTGTTTAAATTGAGTTCAGGGCATATTGTCTTTATATCTATCTATCTTAGTCTCTCCCTCTCTCTCTCTCTTTCCCTCTCTCTCTCTCCTCACTCTCCCCTCTCTCTCTCCCTCTCTCTCTCTCTCTCTCTCTCTCTCTCCCTTCTCTTCCTTGCCGTCTTCCCCCATTCCCCTCCCTCTTCCTTCCTTCCCCCTCCTCCTCCCCACATCCTCCCCCCACCGAATCCCGAACACAAAACCCAACCCCCGCCCTTTGCTTCAAAATCCCATATTCCAATCGCAGTCTCGCGGATTAGGGATTTAGGGATTTTAGGGATTTCAGGGATTAGGACGGCTCCTCCTAGTCCATTCAGAAGGGTCGAGGGCGTTCCATCTGAAGAGACTTAACGCCTCCGTCAATAGTGGGGAAGAAAAGAAGAATTGAAGGCAGGGTCTCTGGGCGAGAGAAGATCGGGAATTGGAAGGTGAATGGGTGGGTGGGTGGATGGATGGGTGGATGGGTGGCTGGATGGGTGGATGGGTGGATGGGTGGATGGGTGGGTGGATTGGTGGATGGGTGGTGGATGGGTGGATGGGTGGATGGGTGGATGGATGGGTGGATGGGTGGATGGGTGGATGGGTGGCTGGATGGGTGGATGGGTGGATGGGTGGATGGGTGGGTGGATGGCTGGATGGGTGGATGGATGGGTGGATGGGTGGATGGGTGGATGGGTGGCTGGATGGGTGGCTGGATGGGTGGATGGTGGATGGTGGATGGTGGGTGGATGGTGGTGGGTGGATGGTGGATGGGTGGATGGGTGGTGGGTGGATGGTGATGGGTGGGATGGGTGGATGGGTGGATGGGTGGGTGGATGGGTGGATGGGTTTGGTGATGGTGGATGGGTGGATGGATGGGTGGTGAGTGGGTGGATGGGTGGATGGTGGTGGGTGGTGGGTGGCTAGATGGCTTGGCGGATTCGGTGGATGGGTGGATAGGTGGTTGGATGTGGTGGATTGGAAGATGAATGGATGGATGGGTTTGGTGGATGGGTGGTGGATGGGCGGTTGGTGGATGGATGAGTTGGTGGTAGAGTGGATGGATGGATGGATAGATGGAACGCAGGAAAAGGGTTGGGAACATGGGGATAGATAGATGGTTGGTTGGGTGGATGGGTGGATAGGTTTTTGGATGGATGGATGGGTGAGTTGGTGGATGGGTGGATGAGTGGATGGATGGATTGGTGGGTATTAGAAAAGATGGAGTGGGTGGATGAATGGATGAGTGGAGGGGCGGATAGATGGATGGATGGGTGGATAGGTGGATGAAGAGAGGAAAAGAAGATCGGAAAAAGGGAGAAGGATAGAGAGATGAAGAATGGAGGGAAGAGTGTGGATGTATGGCAGAATGGATAGATGGATGGATGAAATAAAAGAAGACACACCCAGATGGATAGAGAGAAAGGAGAACAGATAGGTAAGAGGATGTATCGAATTAAGAGAGAAGAAAGAGAGAGCGAGGAGATTGAGGGAGAGACAAATAGACAAATAACTGAATACGGTGAGACACATAAATAGGAAGAGGGATAGATGGAGAGCCAACTAGCCAACTAGGAGGATAGGTTGATAAATAAGTAGAAGGAAAGATAGGTGGAATGATAGGGAGGTAGATAGATGAAATAACCGGGAGATAGACAGAAGAATGGAGAGATGGAATGATGGACAGATAATTAAGTAGACAGATAGATAAGAAGATAAGAGAACGGTGAGATCGAGAGAAAGATAAAGAAAGAAAGGGAAAGAGAGACAAACAGATAAACAGATGTACACAGAAAAACCGATAGATAAGGAGGAAGGAGAGACGGATAGAAACAAAAGGATAAAGAAGAGAAATAGATATTCGATCATAAACGCTTTAAAGTCGATATT
>NC_051390.1:25233487-25240987 GCF_015228065.2 Penaeus monodon
AGTCAAGCAGAGCCATGCACGTTCATTCCCCGTGCTTGCATGAGAGATCATGCATTACATGCACTATGCAAACCCCATTTTTCATGCTAGTCTCAGGAGTATATCCTTTACAATATGATCTTTTTCTTCCTTTTTCCATGCATGACAGCGTGCTTTTGCCACTCCTCCGTAAGGCTCATGCAGAGAATCATGCACGTCCTTTCTGCCTGAGGTCATGCAGGTCGGTTTGTTTGGAAGACACGGGAAATAAAATGCCTGGTTGCCCCCTGTGCATTAACATGTAAATTGGTTCTTTGGAGGCCCTTCTACACACGCCCTGAACGATGAGCAGATTTTCCCGTGAATTTTTATCATCTTATTTTTCTTTTTCTTTTTTCTTCTTCTTTTTCTTCTTCATCTCAAAAGTGAGAAAGTTTGGTGACGAAGAGGACTTGATTGTCTGAAAACGTAGAGTAATTACAGCTCAGTGTCCCCAAGAAATTAGAAAAAAAAACTTTGTTTGCATCACATCTCCAAAGAGCAATTATCTAAAGTGATTCAAAATCTAACAAGACTTTACGCATACCCTAAAATACTCTTAAACAAATACATATATGAAATACTTGTTTATACTAAAATCTACTTGAAGACACATACATGTATCAAATACCTGTCTAAACTAAAATCTACTTAATACAAATACATGTATCAAATACCTGCTTATCTAAAATCTAATTAAGACATACATGTATCAAATACCTGTTTATCTAAAATCTATTTAAGACATACATGTATCAAATACCTGTATATCTAAAATCTAATTAAGACAAATACATGTATCAAAATACCTGCTTATACTGTGTGATTTAGCGAGTTTCGCGAAGCTCAACGTCCCGGTCATTATCTCAGCCTCCCACACTCATGTTTAAGTTGACTGCCTCTTCACAACTGCAGTCAAGCAACAGGAGGCAAAAGCACTTCTGAGAAATTTTGAATAATTCAGCTATAATGTCAGGAGCTTATGTTCGTTTCTTTTTAATGCCTTTTCGTCTTCTTGTTTTTGTTTATATTCATGTTTTCTTTATTTTTTTTTTCTTTTTCTTTTGTATTCAGTTTTCGTTTTTTTTTCTGTGTGTGCTACATTTCTTAAAAATTGATGTGTTGCCATTCTCTCTCTCTTTCTCTCTTGTTGTCTGTCTGGCTCACTCTCTCTTTCTCTCTCTCTCTCTCTCTCTCTCTCGCTCTCTTTTTCTTCCTCTCTGTCTTTTCGTTCCTCTCTCTCTCTCTCTCTCACACATACACACACGAATACAAACACGCACAAATACAAACTCATACACACACACACACACACCACACACACACGCACGCACGCACGCACGCACCACCACCACCACACACACACAACACATACACAAACACACACACACACACACACAAACCCATACACAAACACACACACACACAAACAAACACAAACACACACACACAAAAAAAACACAAACACAAACCCATACACAAACACACACACACACACACACACGTACATAACACACACGTGAAAAAAACGACACTGTGCTATCCTATACTCGATTCCTTGCAGCGCCAGATCACTATACAATGTACAGCCAATGGATTAAATTTGCATCAGAAAGACGTCCCCTTGCTGTCTAAAACGCGTCAGAAATTCTCGAAGTTAAAAGGATCCAAAAACTTGGGTACGGATCCAACACCTTACGTAGAGATGATGTTAATGTTTCTTTGATGTTGTGCTTTGGTACGAACGTTTTTTGATGTTCTGGTGTTGGGAATAATTTGATTTTAGACCGTTAATACCACCGAAAAAGAGACGAATAGATTGTGGAAGGGTTAGGACGTTTCAGAAAATATGTTTGTAAATTCGTTGACTGTACGATGGTAAGTTTGTATGTGTACAAATTACAGAATAATGTTGGCGATTGGTTGATTCAAGTAATGGTTATGATAATTACAGAAGTGATGGTGGTGATGATTATCTCTCTCTCTCTCTCTCTCTCTCTCTTCTCTCTCTCTCTCTCTCTTATTTATAAATATATATATATTATATATATATATATATAATACTACATACTATAATAATATATAATATACATATATATATTATATATATATATATAAAGCACACACATACACACACACACACACACATGCACACACACCAACAACACACACACACACACACACACACCACACAACACACACAACACAACAACACACACACACACTACACAACACATATATATTATATATATATATCATTATATCATATATATATATATATAATTCTTTCTCACATTATCTTCTTTCTCTCTCTCTCTCTCTCTTCTCTGTTCCTTTCACTCTCTTACCGCTCTTTCTTTCTCTTTCTCTCTCTCTCTCCCTCTCCTCTTCTCCTCTTCTCTCTTCTCCGTCTCGTCTTCGTCTCATCTCTCTCTCTCTATCTCTCTTCTCAATCTACCTATCCTTTACCTTTTATTTAATTTCGCTTGCTCACGCTCAGTCCATAGTTCATGTCCTTGTCAAAACCGCCGCAGTTAACGCACGGACACGAACAACCATACTGACTCCTCTAGTCCTAGTGGTCCATTCAGCAGCTGGACTGGTCCATTTGAAGTAATTAGCTTTATGGTCGGAATGCTGTCCTGTTTGCTGCGTATCTCTGGACTGCATACGTGCTTATGAGAGGGGCTAGGAGGGTGCTAATGGGGGAGGGGTGGGAGATTTCATGATAATCCAGAAGGAATTGATGATGGAGTAGGTGTACTCATGAATGCATAGGTAATTCCCAAAAAAAAGGGGACAAAAGGAAAAAAAAAAAACCCCCCCCCCCAAAAAAAAAAAAAAAAAAAAAAAAAAAAAAAAAAAAAAGCCCCCCCCCCAAAAAAAAAAAAAAAAAAGGGAAAAAAAAAAAAAAAAAAAAAAAAAATTTTTTTTTTTTTTTTTTTTCCCCCAAAAAAAAAAAAAAAAAGGGGTCGGAAAAAGGACCCCCGGGGGGGGGGGGGGGGGGGGCGCCCGGGGGGGGGGGGGCCGGGGCGAATAAAAGGGGAAGGGGGAAGGGGGGGGGATATGGGGGAAAGGGGCAAGGAGGCTGTCAGCAGGGGGAAAAAGCCGCGTTCAAGTTAAAATTGGCACGCTTTTAAAGGAAGATTCCCCAGTCTTTGGGAGGGGACATCGCGGAAGGAACAAACCCGCGCGCTCCAGCCCCACTGATGGCCATGTCCCACTGATGGCCAAAGGGGGCGTTTTTGTTGGTCCCTGGATTAGCGTACTTATTTTGAGCAGACGTGGTAAGCGGGGCCCCTGTTTCCCCCAAAGTAGCTTGTCACAGGGGGCACAAGGAACGCAAGGTCCCCCACCTTCCCGGAGGAAGGGGGGGCTAGTATGGACCGGTTGCGACGGAGAGGTTCCCCTGGCAAAGATCACCTGCAGTTGAGAGGGGAAGGGGGCGACGGGAGAGAAAATTTCCTCGGTGGGCAGGGCTGGGGAGGGGAAAATGGGAGTCATTTAGGAGGGGGTCGTGATAAAAAAGTACCCCGCCCCCGGATAACGCGGCATGGAACATGCCCAGGGTAGCCCATTTGGAAAAAGAGCGAGAAGGAAGACGATCTCTCCATCAGGTCGGGGGTCCAGAGCAAAGGGGCGCAAAAGGGAAACGGGGGGAAACCTCTTTTCACAGGGAGAGGGTGGTATGAGAAAAGTGTAGTACATACCCTTGCAGGGGTTTCCCGTATTGGAAAAGGAAAAATGGTCAGCAGGCGATGGACAAAGGTGCCCAAAGAAGGGAGCTGCTTTCACCTCCCATTCCCCCTTTGAAAACGGAGGGAAAGGGAGAGAGGAGTTCAGCGCATCGGAAACCCCGGAACAGAGCAGGGTCAGGGCCAGAGAGAAAAGAGTCGTCGACATCCCTCACCCAGACGACGCCGAATGGAGATGGAAGGGAGAAGCTCAACTCGAAAAATTCCATGAACAGGTTTTTCCCGGCTGGAGAGAGGGGGGAGCCCATGGCAACCCGAAAAGTTTGGGGTAAAAAGACCTTGAAAGAAAAAGGTTAGAATCCACACACAGACAATCAGTGGAGGGAAAGGGGCGTGTCAGAGGGGGACAGGATTCTGCGGGGGTCTCCTTGGAGGAAAGCCGGACACAAAGCGGGACCTTGGTGAACAGGGGGGTCCAAACGTCCAAGCTCATCTGGTCACCGGTGAAGCTCCGCGAACGCGGGGAAAGAAATCGAGAGTGGGGGCAGGGAGCAGGAGAGAAGGAGCCAAAAAAAAGGGGGGTAACATTGCCACCAGGCCAAAGGGGCGTCACCGATCCCCGGGAGGAGATGATGGGGCGCAGGGGGACGGGCCCGGCTTAGGGTCCCGCGCATCCAGACTTCCTCCCCGTTGCGGAGCTTCACCGGGGACCATGATAAATTGGGCGTACTCCCTGTTTACCCCTTTTCTTTCACTTCTCTTACCTCTCCTTTTTTTCTCTCTTTCTCTCTCTCTCTTCTCTCTTTCTCTCTCCTCTTCTTCTCCTCCTCTCTTCTCTTCTATTTCTATTATCTTCTCTTTATCATTACCTATCCTTTACCTTTTACTTTAATTTCGCTTTGCTCACCGTTCAGTCCATCAGTTCAATGTCCTTTCAAAACCGGCCGCAGTTAACGCACGGACACGAACAACACTACTGACCTCCTCTATATCCTATGGTCCATTCAGCAAGCTATGGCCCGTGTCCATTTCGGTAAGTAATTAGCTTTTATTGGGTCAGGAATGCTGTCCTGGTGTTGCTGCGTATCTCTGCTTGCATGCATGGACGTGCTTATGAGAGGGGCTAGGAGGTGTGCATAAATGGGGGGAGAGGGGTGTGCTCAGATGAATATTCATTCAGATAATTCGCAGAAGGAATTATGCATGTATGTGATTGTAGGTGTGCACGTCTATGCACTCATATATGCATATGTATATGTCTCATGAATGTACACATGTATCTATTATGTGTTTATACATATGAAAAAATATCTGAACAAACATAGAGACAGAAATGTTGATAAATAGATGGGAAATAAATAGAATAAAGGACAGAGATAGAGAAAGAGAGAGAGAGAGAGAGAGAGAGAGAGAGAGAGTGAGAGAGAGAGAGAGAGAGAGAGAGAGAGAGAGAGAGAGAGAGTGAGAGAGAGAGAGAGAGAGAGAGAGAGAGAGAGAGCGATATAGAGACAGAGAAACACAAACAGAGAAACAGAGACAGAGACAAACAGAAACAGAGACAAAGACGGAGACAAAAACAGACACACACACACACAAACGAACCCAAACAAAAAGACAAACACAACATACAGAAAACAAAAACAATAACAAAAGCAAAAACAAGAAAACAGAAAAGACCAACCAAGAAAGAAAATGTACAACCGTGCGCTGTGCATTTAATTCAGCGAGAGACCAGGTTTTATTTCACAAATGATATTGGATTTCCAGAATGCATTGTTTTCGTGCGTCTCCAGCTGAGCCAATACCCTCCTCACCAGCGGGAACAACAGAGCTCTGATTTCTGGCTCCCTTATTCAGTCTGTGCAATTTTGATAACAAGATTTTTTCCTTTAATATCACAATGGAAAATATTTTTTGTTTTCGTTGTCGTAATTATTGAGTTTATTAGGGTGATAGATCATTATTATTTTTTTATTTTTTTTTTGTGCGGGTGGGAATTAGGGATAAAAGGGTAATTTACAGTTGTTTTAATCGTGTTGATCTCATAATCCTTTTTTGGGAGTAATTTCCGAATATATAACCAGGTGGGATTATTTAGAATCTTCATTAAGTATATATATGTGTGTGTGCAAATGTGTGTGTGCATATATAAATATATATATATATATATATATATATATATATATATATATATACATATATACATAAATATACATATATATATACATAAATATATATATATATATATATATATATATACATAAATATTATATATATATATATATATATATATATTATATATATATATATAATATTATATATATATATATATATATATATACATACACACACACACACACCACACACACACACACACACACACACACACCCACACAACATATACATATATATATATATATATATATATATATATATACTATATATATATAGATTTATATATATATATATGTTGTATATACTTATATATATATATATATATATATATATATAT
The DNA here is from genome assembly GCF_015228065.2 of Penaeus monodon. Taxonomy (NCBI): domain Eukaryota; kingdom Metazoa; phylum Arthropoda; class Malacostraca; order Decapoda; family Penaeidae; genus Penaeus; species Penaeus monodon. The sequence continues at coordinate 25,239,713 of NC_051390.1, forward strand.
ATATATATATATATATATATATATATATATATATATATATATATATATTTATATATATATATATATATATATATATATACATATATATACATATATATATATATATATATATATATATATATATATGCATGCGTGTGTGTGTGTGTGTGTGTGTGTGTGTGTGTGTGTGTGTGTGTGTGCATGTGTGTGTGTGTGTGCGTTCTTGTGTGACGTCTATATTTTTCTACACATTATTTTTTAAATATTTTTGTTATTATTATTATTATCATTACCTTCATTAGTATCATTATTGTTGCTATTATTGTTGTTGTTGTTATTATTATGATTTAATTATTAATGTTTTTATATAATCATTACTTTTTCATTCTTGTTGTTGTTATTATTATTATTAATATTATTATTATTATTATTATTATTATTATTATTATTGTTATTATTATTATTATTATTATTATTATTATTATTATTATTATTATTATTATTATTATTATCATTATTATTATTGTTGTTATTATTATTATTATTATTATTATTATTATTATTATTATTATTATTATTATTATTATTATGATCATTACCATTATTACCATTATTATTATTGTTATTAATATTATTATTATTATTATTATTAGTAGTAGTAGTAGTAGTAGTAGTATATAATAATAATAATAATAATAATAATAATAATAATAATAATAATAATAATAATAATAATAACAATAATATTAATAATAATGATAATAATAATAACAATAATAATAATAATAATGATCATTGTTATTATCATTATTATTATTATTATTATTATTATTATTACCAACCTTATCGTTTATATTCCGTATATATTCCGTATCCTCTATTTGCTTTTAATCCGAGGCTCCACACAGAACACTCCATATTATCGAAGAGTTTTTTTTCAATTTCAATATAAATGCGTTGCTACTGAGAGAAGAGGTAGATATCATGAATAATTTTGCTGAGTTTAAGTTATATTGGTTTGGGAGGAAGTTTTGGGCTTGAGGAAACTCTCTCTATCTCTCTCTCTCTCTCTCTCTGCCTTTCTCTCTCACTCTCTCTCTCAATCACTCACTCTCTCTCTCTCTCTCTCTCTCTCTCTCTCTCTCTCTCTCTCTCTCTCTCTCTCTCTCTCTCTCTCTCTCTCTCACTCTGCTTTTTCCCACTCTCATTCCCTCACAAAATCTCACTCACTCCCACTCTCCTTCATTTACCCTCCTTGCCTTCCATTCCAACCCCTCCTTTCTCTACCCCTCATTC
>NC_051390.1:25245987-25248487 GCF_015228065.2 Penaeus monodon
TTTTCCTTTTTTTCTCGTCTTCTTTCTCTCCTTATTTTAGAGAGTGGGAAGCGAGGAAGGCGGAAAATAATTCAGCACAGTTGTTTAGAGAAGAAAAAAGGTATCGTTATTCTAGTTTCCCTTATGCATGGCTCCCTCTCACCCCCCTCTTATTTTACTTTGTTATTATCTTTCATTTTATCTATATCTTTATCTTTATCATCTTCATCTTCACCGACACCATCATCGTGTTTATCTTCATCTTCATCTCCATCTTCACCACTACCACCACCATCACCATCTCATGTCCATCTTCACCATCATCATCATCATCTTCATGTCCATCTTCATCACAACCACCATCATCATCACCCTCTTTCCCATTTCATTATATTTCTCACCCCACCCTCAACTCACCATGTCATTATTCCCCTTTGTCCATCTCCCTCACCACCACCATTAATCATCATCACCATCTTCTCCATCTCCATTTAACACCAACCCAAAACGCTTTTCCCCGCTCGTCCTTCTAAAACAAACCCTTTGACATTTTCGTCGAGGAAAAGTGTGATGATAATTGTGATGATGGCAGTAATAAAAGGAACAGACGATAGATTTTTTTTTTCTTTCTTTTTCTCTCGAGCTTTTGATGAAAATAATTGTTATAATTTGACTGCCTGTTTGGACTCCGACGTTGCGTTATCTCTGTTGCTTTGTTTCCTTTGTTTATAAAAAAAGTTTGTCTGATCTTATATATATATATATATAAAATAAATATAATATATATATATATAATATTTTAAAATTAAAATATACATTAATATATAAATATATATATATATATATATATAATTCTATATAATATATTATATTATTATATTTTACAATTTTAATTATATAATAATAATATAATATATATATATATATATATTATATATATATATATTATTATAATTATTAACCCCACACACACACACCCCACACCACACACACAACACCAACACACACACAACACATTTATTAATATAATATATATAATTTATATATAATATATATATAATAAAAATTTATAAATATATATAATAACTATTGATATTAAAAAATTATATATATTTATATATATATTATATATATTAATATATATATATATATATTTATATATTATATATATATATATTACATATATATATAGTGTGTGTGTGTGTGAATTACAGGAATATTATATTTTATTATATATTATATATTATATTATATTTTAATTTATATTTATATAATATATATATATTTTATTAAATAAAAATTTATAATAAAAAAAAAATTTTTTATATATAATTATTAATTATATATATATATATATAATATATATATAATTAAATTTTTAATAATTGTATATGTATAACACACCACAAACACAAAAAATCCCAACCATATATAAATGTTTATATATATTAATATATATAAAATTAATTTTAATTATAATATATATATTATATATATAATATATGATATATATATAGTATATATAAATTTTAAAATATAATATTATATATATAATATGTTATATATATATTATTAAAAATTTATATATAAAAATAAATATTATATATATTATATATAATATATATATATGGGCCGCGATGGCCGAGGGGTTAGAGCATCGGCTCAAGACTGTCAGGGGAGGGGCAATCTGTTTTCGGGGGTTCCCAAGTCACCGACCGGGCGTTTTTTCCCTTTGGGGAAAGGAACTTCCCCTCGATTGCCTACCTGCCAGGGGCGGCCAACCCAAACCCCAAGTCAGTGTGGTCCCAAGCCGGAAAAATAAGAGAGTGATTCCCTAAAGGCCCCCCCCGGCACTCTCCGGGAAGGAATGGGGGACCCCACCACGTACCCCTCCAAAGCATCACACATGAAAACTACAATTAAAAATATGCTGTGACCTCAGCGCCAAACATGAACCCGGTTAAAAAAAAGGATATATATATATTTAAAATTTTATATAATATTAAGATTATAATAATTATATAATTTTAAATTTTATACATATATATATATTATATATATATAATATATATATAAAATATTATATATATATATATATAAAATTTTTATTAATTAAAAATATATAATATATATTATATAAATTTTAAAAATATAATAATATACAAACACACCAAAACACACACACACAGACGCCCACACACACACCACACACACACACACACAACACACACAACACACCATATATATTATAATTTTAAAATATATATTATATATATATTATAATATACAGAACACACACCACACAACACACACACACACACAATCAAACACACAAAACACACCACAAAACACACACAACCACACACACACACACAAACACACACACAAAAACACAAAACACACACACACACAACAACACACAACACCATATATAATATATATATATATATATATATATTATATAATATATATATATATAATAACAATTTTACATGGTGTCTGTGTGGGGGGTATTATATTA
>NC_051390.1:25254379-25257484 GCF_015228065.2 Penaeus monodon
ATGAATAGGTATATTCTTGGATATATATACATAAAAAAAATATGTGTTGATACAGATACTTTATATTTACGTATATATAATATCATCTGTCATTAGATTTTTACATACCATAGGCTTATAAATATAACTTGATCAAACCATACATGTTCATTATAAAGGAAGCTGGATCCTTTGCGCTAAAAGGATCTTGAGATGAAAGAATATAAACGGTTTCAATAAGATCTTTAATTAGCTTTCATTCATCATCAACTTTCGGGTACAAAGTTGAAAGTTGGCCGAGTTAATAAGTGAAAATTTCATGAGGAAGGAAACCTTAAATTAGATGTAACCTGTAGAAACTATATCTTTGATGGAATTTTAATATCTTTTCCCAGCCTCTGATGTTGGAAACCAATTAAGTCAACACATTTTGATCGGGTAAGTTTTAGGGTGAGACACCTGTGGGAGGGGGGGGGAGAGACAGAGAGGAAGAGGGGGGGGGGAAGAGACAGAGAGAAAAGAAGTGGGGGGGGGAGGGGAAGGGAGGTGGAGGGGGGAAGAGACAGAGAGAAAATGTAGGGAGGGGGGAGGGAGGGGGAAGGGAGGGGGAGGGGGGAAGAGAGAGGGAAGAGGGAGGGGGGGGGGAGGAAAGAGACAGAGAAGAAGAGGAGAGAGGGGGAAAGAAGGGAAGAGACAGAGGAGGAGGAAGGGGGAAGGCGGAAGGAGGAAGGGAGGGTAGAAGGAAGAGAGACTGGGGAAAGATGGAAGGAAAGAAGGATAGATAGTTGGATAGATAGAGGTACTGACAGATAGACAAAAGGAGGAATATTGAGTGAGTGAGAGAGAGGAGAGAGAGAGGGGAGAGAGAGAGAGAGATAGACGAAGAGATGTGAGAGAGACTGAGAAGGAGAGAGAGAGAGAGAAAGAAAGAGAGAGAGAGAGGGAAAGAGAGAGAGTCAATATCAAAATAAAATAAGTTCAAAAATATAATGCTGGTTGATGTCATATTCAAATCATGTTTTTGGTACAATTTCTCAGGTCATCTTACAGTCCCAGTTTAAATGTCTGCGCTCGTTAATAAATCGAAGAAACTAACGATAAAGATGCTTGCTTTAATCACACTTCAAAAATAAGAAGTAATATGAATAAAAAAAGAATAAAAAAAAAAACACATACAGTGTCAAGAAATAAAAATTATACATATAGATACATTGCTTACGAGAGCAGTAATGAAAAACAAACATGTAAACAAAAACTTTGCGAATACAGTGTACAAAACCGTCTATTTTTTATTACGAAACGACAAATCCTTTACATGATATTTAATAATCTAATTAAATTTGCATATAAAAAAAAAAGATGAAAGAGCTCTTTGATTAATAAGATTTAATTAGGTTTTCGCTGAAATATATGATCGTATGATTTTAAAAGTTTATTGCTTTGGAAGTTCACCCTGGAGTTGCTTTGATCGATTACATGCCTATGCGTTTGCATGGATGGATGAATGAAATTATTTTACAGAATTATCTAAGTCTCTCTGATCACCATGCTACTCGTGTTGAGCCGGAGATAATATATGTTATCTTCGTTGAAGATCAAATGCAACATTGCAAAGCCTCCGCCATTTGACAACGTGCGTGGGTATTTCGTTGCTTAGCTAAATCCCTTGACAAAATTCAATTACTCTTTTTTATTATCATTATCTCGTGCGCGAAGTGTCATTACCGGTTTCCTTGATATCAAAACAATTAGAGTTAATGAGCATGAATATTCAGGAGTGATGAATCCTTCTATTTATTTATTTTTTTCGCCTAAATAATGAAGTATCTTTTACGCATGATACATTCAAGCAGGGACAAACTGAATGGAAATTAATTCATAGATCCGACGTGTTTTGTCGATTGGTCACTTATCATTATACTGCTATGGTCATCACGTAGCTTCCAGGGTATCAGAATGCGAAGGTCTTTATCATGAGACAGTAAATGGAGAAGTTAATAAGTAGGTAAACAAATAGATAAATAAATGGATGAATGGATAAATGAATGAATAGATGAATAAATAAACAAATAAATAGATAGATAGGTAGATAAATAGATAGATAGATAGATAGATAGATAAATAAATGAAAAGATCAAGAGATAAGTTCTTAAATAAAAAGATAAATAGATAAAAATGAGAATAAACATAAACAGAAAAAAACGAGAAATAGATAGATAAAAAGGTAAATAGATAAAATATGAATAAACATAAGCATAAAAAAGATAAATAGACAAATAAAAAGATGAATAAATGAAAATAAAAATAAACATAAACACAGAAAAGATAAATAGATGAACACAAATATCAATAAATAAAGATAAGAATAAACATATAAAAAACCGTAATTAAATCATCACTTTTCACTTTTTTTGTCTATGTCTGTAATGACCTTTTTGTATTATAAAAAAAAAAATTGAAAACTGAAAAAAAACTAGTAGGAAAAACAGTTAATCTTTATGCTGAAGGGGAATAGCTAAACATGTAGATATTTATCCTTCATGAAATAATTCCGAATTCGGCAGCTGTTTCACTCGAATTTCATTGATGTTACAGACTTATAATTCATGTTTTGTAAGAGGTAATAGAATATTATTATTCAACATACAAACACACGCCCGCACGCCCGCACTCATGGGCGCACACACACACACACACAAATATATATATATATATATATATATATATATATATATATATATATATATATATATATATATATATATATATATATATACATATATATGGGGCCGCGGTGGCCGAATGGTTAGAGCGTCGGACTCAAGACTGTCACGACGGCAATCTGAGTTCGAGGGTTCGAGTCACCGACCACCGCGTTGTTTCCCTTAGGCAAGGAACTTCACCTCGATTGCCTGCCTAGCCGCTGGGGGCCCAAGTCAGTGCCGGGTAAATAGAGATGGTGACTCAGGAAAAAAAAAAAACAAAACAAAAAAAAAAAAAAACACCGGGCGGAATGCAATGGCAAACCACCGCTCTAAATTGCCAAGAAAAAAAAAAAAAAAAAAAAAAAAAAAACATGGAAAACACTGGTGGGGGGGTTTAAGGCCGGCCGGTTGGTCATTAGGG
>NC_051390.1:25260084-25265078 GCF_015228065.2 Penaeus monodon
CTCTCATTTCTCTCTCTCTCTCCCCTCCTCTCCCCTCTTCTCTCTCTTTTCTCTCTCTCTCTCTCTCTCTCTCTCTCCCCTCTCTCTCTCTCTCTCTTTACCTCCTCCGCTTGTTTTCTTTCCTTTCAGTGACTCGCTAATACCCCTCCTGCCTTGTGCTATGCAGTCCTTAAAAGCGGCTGCGAATACTATTTATTAAGACGTAGTCATATCAATACTTAATAAAACGGCTACTTTAGGATTGTTCTTTTCCACGCCACTTTTCCACGTTGAAACTCAACTTCTCTCAACTTCTCTCAACTGCCTTTAATGATATGCGTGATATATGTGTGTATAAAGTATAATGATGATTGTATAGGAATGTAAGAAAAAACCTTGAGATATTTCCAAGAACCTGATCCTCATTGCCATTGTTATCGTCTTTCTTAATCTTATTCTCTCTAATATTTCGAAACTATTTTTTTATGAATGTATTACTGATCCACGTTTATTGGCACTAGTAATGAGGGGACATTGTTATCCCTGTTTCATTATTGCCATTCTTCAATTTCATTTCCTTATTTTCCATATTCAATCATATTTTTTTTCGACTTCTTTTCATTATTTTTTGTCCCTTTCTTGTTTTTCTTTCCTCTCGTGTATTTTATATGTATATATATATATATATATATATATATATATATATATATATATATATATATATATATATATATTATATATATATATCATATGTTATATATTATATATTGTACTATTCTCCTTCGTTTGTTTCCTTTGCATATGTTTTCTTTTTCTTCTTTTTCTTCAGCCCCTTCTCCTTCTCCCTCCCCTTCTTTTCTTCTTCTTCAACTTCTCCTCATCCCCCCTCCCATCCCCGTTCCTCATTCCTCATTCTCATACTCCTACTCTCTCTCTCTCTCTCTCTCTCTCTCTCCTCTCTCTCTCTCTCTCTCTCTCTCTCTCTCTCTCTCTCTCTCCTCTCTTTCCCCCTCTCTTTTCTGCTCCTCCTTCTCCCTGTCGTTCTTTATGTCATTTAACTCTCTCATCATTATCACTCCCACTTTTACCCCTTTTTCTCCTCCTCTCACACCTTTCCACCTTTCATGCATATTTTCTCGCATTTTCCCCTTTCTGCTACAGCAGTGATTTAATTAATTCTCTGCAGATGAGGAAATTTCATCAACATTATATTTCTTAACATAAATTTTAGAATTATTAGTAGTAATGGTAATAAGGATGATGATGGTTATAACAATAACAATGATAATGACAATCATGATAAGATCATTTTTATGATGATAGCAACAGGAAAAAATACTCGGAATATTGATAGTAATGATCCTGCCAATAATCTAAAAAAGAAAATGATTCTAAAACAATAATAAGGATAGTAACAATGATAATAATAAGGACAATGATAATAACAGTAATAATAGTAAGGACAATGATAATATCAATAATAATAAATAAGATAATGATAATAACAATAATGTTAATACTAATAATAGTAAAGATTATAATGATGGTAATTTAACAATAACAACATTTCTAATAATAATAATGAAAATAACAGTAAATATGTTAATGATAATACAAGAAAAAAAATGATAAGGATAATAAAAGAAATGATAAAAAAATGATGAAAATTATCATCCTAATAAAAAGTATGAAAATAATGATAAAAAACAAAGGAGAAGCATATGCACATCCCTCCCCCAGCCCCCTCCCCTTTAACAAATAAATAAATAAATAAATAAATACAATAAAATAAACAGATAAATAAACAGTATTAGATATAGTGAACCTCGGAACAAAGGGAACAAAGAGAGACAATTAATTAAAATTCCTCGCGCAGCAATATAATGACCGCGACTTTATGCTTTATTTTCTCTCACTCTCACTGCATACAAACACAAACGTATTTCTATTTGTGTGGGTTTTTATTCGTTATATATATATATATATATATATATATATATATATATATATATATATATAATTTTATATACATATATATATATATATATATATTATATAATATATATAAATAAATAAATATATATATATAATATTATTTTAATATATATATATATATATATTAAATATATATATATATATAAAATATATATATATAACACACACACACACACACACACACACACACCCCAACAACACACACCACGCACACACCACACCCCAAAAACCACACAACACACCACACAACACACAACACACACACACACAACACACTATATATATATAATATATATTATATAATAATTATATATATATATATATATATTATACAATACATATAATTTATTTTAAAATTTTAATATATATATATAATATTATATAATATATATATATAATATATTGTGTGTGTGGTGGTGTGTGTGTGTAGTTTGTGGTGTGGTGTGTGTGGTGTGTGTGTGTTTTCGGTTGTGTGTGTGTGTGTGTTTGTGTTGTGTGTGTGTGTGTGTATGTGTGTGTGTGTGTGTGTGTGTATTATGTTTTAATATGATAATATTTTTTTACGGTAGTTCAGTCTGAGCCCCCGTGGTCACACATAACTTAATTTATATTTTTTCTGTTGTATGCTCTTGGAGGAGTACTGGTAGGTCCCCACCCTTTTCCCGGAGAGTGCCGGTGTTCCCGGCATTCCGTGCCGGCACAACACACAACACACACAACAAAACAACACACACAAAACCAAAAACACCACACACACACACCCCACACACACACAAAAAACAACACAGGGATAGGGAACCCAGGTGGATTATGAAAATGTAGTCTTTTTTCTATATCTTTTTTTGCAATGGGGGTTTTTTTAATATATATATATTATTACATAATAAAATTATTATATATATAATATAATAATATAATATATATATATATTATAAAATATATATATATAAATATATATATTATTATATATATAATATAAAATATATATATATACACACACATACATTATAATTATTTTCAGGTATTATCTATTCTCTATCTATTTAATCTATCTACTTCTTTTTTCTATCTATCTATCTATGTTATTATAATTATTATAATATATTATATATATATAATATTATTATAATATTATATATATATATAAATTATATTATATATATATAAATAAGCATGTAAAAATTATACGCCTTCTGCCTTATCCTTTTAAATTTTAGCAGAAAAAAAATTTTACAGTAGGAAAATGGGGAAAAAAAGAAAAAAAACGTGGTTCGTTGAGGATTGTTCAGGGAAACTGAGCCAAATTGTTTATCTCCGCAGCCAACAATGCACCGGTTTTTCATATTTACACCCTTGTACGGTGAGCTCGGCGTTGCGAATTTCATAAAATTTCCGCGTGAGGGCTGAGCAAATCATATTTTTCTCTTTTATTTTTTCTTTTTTTACTTTTTTGCGAAGATATATAAAAAAAAAAAAAAAAAAAAAAAAAAAACAATACGGAAAAGGATGAGAAAATGAAAATTTTTTTGAACAAGCGAAAGGAGGTAAAAAAAGATTTTCGAAACAGAAAGAGAGGGGAGGAAAAACACGGAACGTTTTCCGTTTTCAGAGTCGTATTACACGAAGAAACAAGAACAAAAGTTGTTTCCTCTTTTCTTTAAATCTCAGTTGTAACAAGCGCCAATTTTTTTTTTTATCCCCGTACAGTCGCAATGCCCTTTGGTGTCTGTTAAAGGAAGACAGAGAGAGAGGCAAGTTGGCTATTGGAAAGGAGACAAATGTGTGGAAAAAGATCAGTAGAATATAGAAGGATAATGATTTATAGAAATGCAGACACACACACACACACACACACACACACACACACACTACACACAGAAATGGTCTTAAAAGATAAAAGAGAGAGAGAGAAAGAAAGAGAAGGAGAGAGAGTGGGGTAGTAGGAAGTCCGAAAAAGATGATAGATAAAGAAAGAAACAGAAGTAAACAAATAGACAGACAAACGGTCGGACAGACTGACAGACAGACAGACAGATAAACAGAATATGGAAAACAAAATACCACACATTATATCAGCATTATTTCATCTATCGTTCACTCATTAATAAAGCTTAAGCTCATAATATTTCTCGTCATTTTGCACATATAATCAAATCCGATAACAGACAGATAAAAAGACAACTGACTTTTATAAACTACGTACCAGACTTTGAAGAAAGGAAGTATTGTGCCTTCTTATACTAAATATTAAAATTGATGAATAAAAAAAAATGCTTCATCGGATATATTACTTAGGATTTTAAGTTTGGATATTAAGCGCATTTAGCCAGCGGAAACTGATAATAATCCCGAAAAAAGGAAATGAATGATATAATATTAATGATGATATGACATAAATATAAGAACGAGGGGAAAATTCAATGAAGAGATATATGAGGCTAATTATTAAGAAAACATCTGGTTTCGCTCTTACCTGCATTTTATTGTTAGATATAACATGCATGCACGCATACATACATACATATATACATACACACGCACACACACAAACACACATACACACACACACACACAAACACACAAACACAAACACACACACAAACACACACACACACACACACACGTGTGTGTGGGGGGGGGGTGCTCTTACGTCAAAGAAAATATTAGCGAACTAAAACAAAAGAGACGAAGAAAAAAGGGGGACAGACAGACAAACAGAGAGAGAGAGAGAAAAAAGAGAGAGAAGAGAGAGAGAAAAGAGAGAGAGAGAGAGAGAGAGAGAGAGAGAGAGACTAGAGAGAGACTACAGACAGACAAACAAATAAACATAGAGTGAAGAGAGAGAGAGAGAGAGAGAGAGAGAGAGAGAGAAGACTGACAGACAGACAAACAAAGAGGAGAGAGAGAAGAAGAGAGAGGAAGCGCGAAGAGAAGAGAGAGAGAGAGGGGAGAGAGAGGGGAAAAGAAGAGAGAGAGCAAAGAGAAAAGGGGGGAGAGAAAGAAGAGAGATGAAAAAAAAA
>NC_051390.1:25265178-25270178 GCF_015228065.2 Penaeus monodon
GTGTGTGTTTGGGTGGTGTTTTTTGGGTGTGTGTGTGTGTTTTGTCTGTGGGGTGTGTGGTGTGTGTGTTGTGTGTGTGTTTGTTGTGTGTTGTGTGTGTGTGTGTTTTTGTGTGTGGTGTTTTGTGTGTGTGTGTTGTTTGTTGTGTGTGTGTGTTTGTGTGTGTGCGTGTGTATGTATATATGTATGTATGTATGCGTGCATGCATGTTATATCTAACAATAAAATGCAGGTAAGAGCGAAACCAGATGTTTTCTTAATAATTAGCCTCATATATCTCTTCATTGAATTTTCCCCTCGTTCTTATATTTATGTCATATCATCATTAATATTCATATCATTCATATTCCTTTTTTCGCATTATTATCAGTCCGCTGGCTAAATGCGCTTAATATCCAAACTTAAAATCCTAAGTAATATATCCGATGAAGCATTTTTTTTTTATTCATCAATTTTAATATTTAGTATAAGAAGGCACAATACTTCCTTTCTTCAAAGTCTGGTACGTAGTTTATAAAAGTCAGTTGTCTTTTTATCTGTCTGTTATCGGATTTCATTATATGTGCAAAATGACGAGAAATATTATGAGCTGAAGCTTTATTAATGAGTGAACGATGAATGAAATAATGTTGATATAATGTGTGGCGTTTTGTTTTCCATTTTCTGTTTATCTGTCTGTCTGTCTGTCTGTCTGTCTGTCTGTCTGTCTGTCTGTCTGTCTGACTGTCTGTCCGAGCGTTTGTCTGTCTATTTGTTTACTTCTGTTTCTTTCTTTATCTATCATCTTTTCCGGACTTCCTACTACCCTACTCTCTCTCCTTCTCTTTCTTTCTCTCTCTCTCTTTTATCTTTTAAGACCATTTCTGTGTGTGTGTGTGTGTCTGCATTTCTATAAATCCTTATCCTTCTATATTCTACTGTTCTTTTTCCACACATTTGTCTCCTTTCCAATAGCCAACTTGCCTCTCTCTCTGTCTTCCTTTAACAGACACCAAAGGGCATTGCGTCTGTACGGTGGCGCTTGTTACAACTGAGATTTAAAGAAAAGAGGAAACAACTTTTGTTCTTGTTTCTTCGTGTAATACGACTCTGAAAACGGAAAACGTTCCGTGTTTTTCCTCCCCTCTCTTTCTGTTTCGAAAATCATTTTTACCTCCTTTCGCTGTGTCACAAAAATTTTCATTTTCTCATCCTTTTCCTGTTATTGTTTTTTTTTTTTTTTTTTTTTTTTTTTTTTTTTTTCTTTTTTTTATATCTCTTCGCAAAACGTAAAAACGAAAAAATAAAAGAGAAAGATATGCATTTTGCTCAGCCATCAGCGCGGAAATGTATATGCATATATTCGCACACGCTCGAGCTCACCTGTACAAGGATGTAACTATGAAATCATAACATCTGGTGCATTCGTCTGGCTGCGGAGATAGAACAATACGGCTCAGATTTCCCTGAACAATCTCTCAATCTGAACCACGATTTTTTTTTCTTTTTTACCACATTCTCCTACTGTAAAGTTTTTAATCTGCTAAAATTAAATGGATACAGGCAGAATGGACGTATATATGTGCATGCATATATTATATATAATATATATATATATATATATATATAAATATATATATATATATATTTTAAAAAATTATATATATATATGTATATATATAAAATGTATATATATTATATATATATATATATATATATATATATAATATAATAATTAAAATTATATATATATATATATATATATATATATATATAATATATATATATATTATATATATATATATATATTATATATATATATATATTAATTTTATTATATATATATTATATATATTTTATATTAAAATACATATATATATATATAATATATTTTATAATATATTTATTTATATATATATATATATATATATATATATATATTATATATTATATATATAATATATATATATATATATATATAAAATATATATATTATAAAATTTTATATATATATATATATATTGTTTTGTGTTGTGTGTGTGTGTTTTTTGTGTTTTGTGTGTGTGTGTGTTGTACTTATATAATATATAGATAGATAGATAGATAGATAGATAAATATATAGAGAAAATAGATAAATACACTGATAAATAAGTTTTTACATGTATATAATATATTATATATAAAATTATATATATATAATTATATTATATATATTATATATTATATATTATTTTACATATATATGTATATATACATATTTATTAATTATATATATATATATATATATAGATATATATGTATGTTATGTATGTTGTATGTATGTATGTATGTAATGATGTATGTATGTATACACACACACACGAACACAAAAACCCACACACAACACATATAATAAATATTTTATATATATTATATTTTAATAATAATATATATAATATATATATATATATATATATATATATATTATAAATATATATCTATACATATATATAATAGTGGCATTACACTGCTCAGCATACCAGGCAAGGTTCTCGCCCACATTCTTCTGAAACGGATCCGCAACCATCTACTAAGGCATCAGAGACCGGAGCAGTCTGGATTTACTCCTGGCAAGTCCACGATAGAACTAATACCAGCGCTTCGAGTAATTGTGGAACGCCGTCGTGAGTTTGGTCGTGGGTTGCTTGAAGCCTACATCGATGGGAGATCCTGAGGCTCAGGGGAATTCCGACACAGATTATTGGCCTGATAGCAAGCCTCTATACTGGTACTGAAAGTGCTGTAAAGTGTGGAGGGGTATGTCGAACTTCTTCCCTGTTAATATTGCCTAGTGTTGCTCCACACTGACTTTGGCTAGTAGCTCTGCCCATTATCCAGTCCATACTGGTGTTAAAAAGTGTTTGGTGCAAGGACGCAGCCTTGCCTCACCCCTGAATTAAGGTCTCAGACCTTGACTTTGCCGACGATGTTGCCATCCTATCTGAGTCCCTGGAGGCACTTGTGGCGGCTCTGATGCATTTAGCAATGAGGCAAAACCCCTGGGCCTAGAGGTCTCCGGGCCCAAGACCAAGATTCAGGACTTTTTTAGGTAAACCCCTTTTCAGTCGATGCATGTTGTGGCGAGGACGTTAAGTTACAGAAATTTTTACAACCTTTTTAGCGTACCCCATATCTCTGGGTTGTAGACCAGGAAGTAAATAGACGGATGGTCTGGAAAAGGACCCATGAACTCGATAAACAAGAGGTTGGAGTGTGGGGTACCTATGCAGAAGCCCAAGCTGCGTGTCTTCAGGGCCCCTTGATAGGGTTTTTGCTCTAGGGAAGCGAAACCGGCGCTACCCATTTCCTTTGGGAGTTCGCTTGATCCCTTTTGTAACAAGTCCCTTCGCCGGATTAGGGGTACATTGGCAGGACCGCGTGCCCAAAACCGTGGTTTACCCCGGGGAAAACGGGAGGGGCCCTGTTCTTGCATAACCCGGGGATCCCCAACTAGCCATAGGCCTCTAGCCGTCTCCCTGTGGCGCCCCTCCCCACCGGGTTTGTCTCTTGCGAAAACCCCTGGGGAGGAGACCTGGGGACCCCTAGGAGATCATGGCTTGGCAGCCGACGGGGACTGTGCGGGGAAATTTAGAGATGGGCCAGGGGGCCTGTGGAGACTCGCCCGAGGGACCCCGTGGCGGGAAGCGAAGGGGTGGTGCGGCCATCCCCCCCCTCGGCGTTAGCCCCTGATGTGATGATAGTAGAAAACCCACATTGCAAAAAAAAAATATTTAAAAAGAGACTACATTTTTAATCCACCTGGTTCCATTCCAACCTGCAGATGGACCCCGGGGATTTCGAAAATTGTCCTTTTCAAAAACTGTTTTTTTTATTTAGGTTTTCTACTATCTATCTACTATCTATCTATATCATCTATCTATCTATATTGGGTTTTATATTAAATACATTATATATATATTATATAAATATAATATATATATTTATATATTATATATTATATATTTATATATGTGTGTGTGTGTGTTTGGTGTGTGGTTGTGTGGTTGGTGGTCTGTGGTGTGGGGGTGTGTGTGTTGTTTTATTATATATATATATATAATATTATATATTAAAATATTAATATTATATAATATATAAATTAATATAATATTAAATTAAAAGATTTAAAATATATGAATATTTTATATTTTTATTTTAATATAATATAAAATATATATAATAATATATATATAAAATATATTAACGAAAACAAAACCCCCACAAATAAAATACTTTTGTGTTTGTACAGTGGGGGAAGGAGAGAAAATAAAAAATAAAGTGCGGTCATTATATTGCTGCCGAGGAAATTTTTAATTTAAATTGTCTTTTTGTTTTTGTTCCCGGGTTTACTATTTCATATCTTTTATTTATCTGCTTTTTTTATTGTATTTTTTTATTTATTTTTTTATTTGTTAAAGGGGAGGGGGCTGGGGGAGGGATGTGCATATGCTTCTCCTTTTTTTTTTTCATTTTTTTATATTTTTTTAGGATGATAATTTTTTTTACATTTTTTATCATTTTTTTTATTATCCATCTTATTTTTTTTTCATTTCTTGTATTTTTCATTTCATATTTTCGGTATTTTTATTATGTTATTAGAAATGTTTTTTAAAATTTCCTCTTATAATCTTTACTAATTTTTTTAATTTAAAATTATTGTTTTTACATTTTCTTATTTTTTTTTATTTATATTTTCATTGTCCTTACTTATTATGTTATTTTCATTGTCCTTATTATTTTCATTTTTCTTCCCTTTTTATTGTTTTGAATCATTTTCTTTTTTTTATTATTGGGGGATCATTATATCAATATTCCGATATTTTTTTTTGTTGCTTCATCATAAAAATGACTATCAGATTGTCATTACCCTTTTTATTGTTATAAACCCTATCACCTATTACCATTACTACTAATAATTCTAAAATTTATGTTAAGAAATATAATGTTGATGAAATTTCCTCATCTGCAGAGAATTAATTAA
>NC_051390.1:25277678-25281925 GCF_015228065.2 Penaeus monodon
GTCGTTTTCTCGGGCTCGAGCAAGCAGTCAGAACGCAGGCATTTTTACGACTGCCGCGGCGGGAAATTGAACCCGGGGTCACGAGGGTCGGAGCCCAGGGCTCTAACCACTGGACCATCGCGGCAGTCATGTGTGTATGTATATGTATATATATATATATATATATATTTTATATATATAGATTATATATAATAATAGTATATAAAATATTATAAAATAATATATATACATATATAAAAATATATATATATATATAATTATATATATATATATATATAATATGATACATATAATATATATACATATAAATATATATACATATAAAAAATATATATATATATACTTAAATTTTATAATAATATATATATTTTATATATATATATATATATATAAAATATATATATATATATATTTTATATATTTTTTTTTTTTTTTTTTTTTTTTTTTTTTTTTTTTTTTTTAACGGTGGGTTCATGTCTGAGCCGCCGTGGTCACAGCATGATACTTAATTGTAGTTTTCATTTTGGGTGATGCTCTTGGAGTGAGTACGTGGTAGGGTCCCCATTTCCCTTTTCCAGGGAGAGTGCCGGTGGTACCTTTTTAGGTAATCATTCTCTCTATTTATCCGGGCTTGGGACCAGCACTTGACTTGGGCTGGCTTTGGCCACCCAGTGGCTAGGTAGGCAATCAAGGTCAAGTTTCTTTGCCCAAGGGAACAACGTGGCGGTCGGTGACTTGAACCCTCGAACTCAGATTGCCGTCGTCACAGTCTTGAGTCCGACGCTCTAACCATTCGGCCACCGCGGCCTTGACGATCATGGGCTTCCGTGATTTTTTCTTAGCAATTTAGAGCGGTGGTTTGCCATTGCCTTTCCGCCCGGTTTTTTTTTATCGAGTCACCATCTTATTTACCCGCACTGACTTAGCTGGCTTGGCCACCCAGTGGCTAGGTAGGCAATCAAGGTGAAGTTCCTTGCCCAAGGGAAACAGCGCGCCGGCCCGGTGACTCGAACCCTCCCAACTCAGATTGTCATCGTGACAGTCTTGAGTCCGACGCTCTAAACCCTTCGGCCACCGCGGCCCCATATATTATATATAATATATATATATAATATAATATATAATATAAAATATATATATATCTATATATATATATAATATAATATATTAATATATATATATAATATATATATATTATATTATAAATATATATATATATATAGATATATAATTTTATATACATGTAATATATATACATACATACATAATACATATATATAATATATATATATATAATATATATATATATTAAAAATATATTTTATATTTTATCATATATATTTTATATATAATATATATTATATACTTAAAACACACACCCCACCATACACACACGAAAAAACACGAAATTAAACGATGAATATAGCTACAGAGATCCTCGTTATTTCCTCATTTAATCCTATTATACATCATAAGATTCTCCTGTTGGTGCGTCAGTATATTGTATAATAAATGAATAAGTGAATAAACATATAGATGAATGAATAAACAGATGCTCATGAATGAATACAAAAATGAACAATTAATCACAACTAAAAACGGAAAAAAAACAAAGACAAAAACTCTACTAGGTAAAAAATAAACAAATAAACATGAATAAATACACAAATAAACCAAGGAAATAAACAAAGAAATGCAAATGTAAAATAAAAACAAGAAATCAAAGACAAAATTATATACTCATAATTTTTTTTTCAAGCCTCTACCTTTTTATATAATTTGCAACTTAAAAGTGTCATGGCACCCACATAATGGCAGAAACCTCCCCCAGTGTATTGCGTTTGTTGCATTGGTAATCCTTACATTTCCTCGCTTCGTTACTTGCAACTCAAAGCACTTGTTCAACGTTGCAAACACGAGATGGAAATCGTCGGATTTTTTCCCCCAACTTCAAGTTCGTGAGACAATTAATTTTTCTTTTCCTAGATTTGTCGTTTTCGATCATTATTATCCTTTTCTCTTTCTCTCTTTCTTCCTTTCGCTTTCTCTTTTTCTTCCTTTCTTTCTCTTTCTCTTTTTTTTAATATCTTTCAATTTTTCTTCCCCTCTCTCTCTTTCTCTTTTTCTTCTTACTTTGTCTTTTTCTTCCTCTCTCTCTCTCTCTCTCTCTCTCTCTCTCTCTCTCTCTCTCTCTCTCTCTCTCTCTCACACCCCCCCCCCCCTCTCTCTCTCTCTCTCTCTCTCTCTCTCTTCATCTCTCTCGTCCCCGGCCCCTCTCTCTCTCTCTGATTATTATCATGATAATAATAATGAAAATGAAAACAATGAGACCCATAGTGATAATGGTTCTAAAACACGAACATTTAACAATCCTTTTGCAACTATTGTCAGTATTAGAATTATTTTGTTCTAGTTTTTAATATAAACCACAATACAAGAAGATTAGTTAGATGATGGTTGCATGATGAATATAGCTTGAAATGTTGACATGGTTTGAAAATTGTTGTATGAAAGTAACGTAAAGAATGTAAGTTATTTTTCTGAAACGGTGAGAGAGAGAAAGAGAAGAGGGTGGAGAGAGAAAGAGAGAGAAAGAGAGCGGGAGATACAGTGAGAGAGAGGGGGGAGAAAGAGAGAGAGAGAGAGAGAGAGAGAGAGAGAGAGAGAGGGGGCAACATGCAGAGACAGAGAATGAGACAGACAGAAAACGAGACAGAGACAAAGACAGATAGAGACAAGAGGGAGTCCTTTAGCATATGGTTGTCTACACTCCTGACCCCGCCTCGTCTCGCCTTACAAGGAGGAAAAGTCTTGGTCGTCCTCCAACCTTGAGCTCAAAGAACAGACTCGCGGAAAAGCACATTCCTAAAATTGGGCATTCACTGTCTTAAATGAGGTGATTAAAGTGATTCACGGCGTAGTTTTCCCGTAGATTCCTCTCCTTCTCTACCCCTTTTCAGAGTTCAGGCGACAGACAGCAGCTTATATTACGTAAGGGATGAAAGGCATTCTGACCCTGTTTCTATATTCCTTTGTTTTCTGGTTCAATGCATATTCTAATATTATATCTCACTATTGAGCTGAAATCCGGTTAAAACCATGACAAAAAACGACCCTTATCTCTCCAAAAATTATTTTACTTCACATTACTTCACAATAGTATTCGTCTTTTTCTTTTCTTTTCTTTACTTTTTGGCTGAACACATATTATCCTCAACTTGGCAACCCTTAAGGCAGGAAAATAATTTCACGGAGCTTTGATTCTTCTATATTTTTAATCATATATCTTTTAATCATATATTTTTTAATCATATATGCATTTAGCGATCTCTGGCGTATGGTGGAAGGCTATTGGAAATTTTACTGTTTTTTTTCCCCGACCCACGACCTTCTAAGGCACCGAACATGGGGGGAGAGAGAAAAAGAGAGAGGAGAGAAAGAGGAAGAGAGAGAGAGAGAGAGAGAGAAAGAGAGAGAGAGAAAAAGAAAAAGAGATAGGGAGGGAGACAGAGAGAGAGTGAGGAGAGAGAGAGAGGAGAAAGAGAAAAAGAAGAGAAAAAGAAAAAGGGAGGAGAGAGAGAAAGAAGGAGAGAGAGAGAAGGAAGGGGAGAGGAGAGAGGAGAGAGAGGGGAGAGAAGAGAGAGAAAAAGGGGAGAAAGAGAGAGAGAAGAGAGAGAGAGAGAGAGAGAGAGGGAAAAAGAGAGAAAAGAGAGAGAGAGAGAGGAGAGAGAGGGGAGAGAGAGAGAGAGAGGAGAAGGGGAAAGAGAGGAGAGAAGGGGGGGGGGGAGGGGAAGGGGGAAGAGAAGAGAGGGTAGAGAAGAGAAAGAAGGCCCCATTTTTGAAAAAAAAAGAAGAAAAAGGGAAAAAAAAAAGAAGGACCCCAATGGAAAACTTTTAAAATTTTTGGGGGGGAAAAAGGGAGATTTTTAAAAATAAGAAAAAAAAAAGTTGTTTACCAAATATTAAAAATAAAAGTCAAACAATTATTAAGTAAGACATAATAACAAAAAAAAACCCGGCCCCTTTATTTCCTCCTTTTAAATGGCATTTACCCCTTTACACTGTTCTTGAGTTTTTTGTGATTTCCTTTATGATTGGTGGTATTCCTTTTAAAAAAGGAGAGTCCGGTTATTTTTAGGGAATCCCTTTTTCCCCCCCCCCCCCTTTCTTTTCCGGGGGCTGGGACCCCCAAGGGGCAACCCCCCTTGAAACCCCCGGGGAAAAGGGCCCTGGCCCCCCCTTTGGCC
>NC_051390.1:25282025-25284525 GCF_015228065.2 Penaeus monodon
ATATATATATAATATATTAATTATTATGATATATATATATATAACTTATATACTTATTATATGTATATATATCAATATTGCTAATTATATATATATATATTATTAATATTATATATATTATATATATATATTGATCTATATATTAGTATATTCATCTCCTTATGTCCTCCCGTATACTAATACTCCGCTTTTATAGTGCAACTCCCCTCCTTGTGTTTTCATTAGTTGCATATAAATTGAAGCGGACGCGAATATGTTTTCAGTATTACTATCCTGACGATTTCACTGGATCCAATATCTATGCTCAACAGAGCCTGGAATTGTTAGACAAAATATATTTCAGGATTATTAGATATGACGATTGGGAAATATATATATAGATAATGTCAAAGATATGAGTCGTAACATAGCATAGCACTTTCTCAATAGCATTTTCTGGTATGATTTGTGAGCGAACTGATATAAGTTCCTTGATGAATGTTTGATCCGCTCACACGTTTGCGTATTTTCTCTGCAAAGTTATTTATTTTTAAATGAATTCCATAAACGAAAGTAGACGAGCTAATGTTAACTCAATCGAGGATTAGATAAAAAAATAAAAGGGTTTATGCGATTTAGAATTTCAATTAATTATATTTCAGTTATTTATAAGAAACGATATTGTTAATGTGAGTCATTCACATTGGTTATTTAAATTAAGCTACGTAATGGCCATTCGGTTTCCTACTCCAAATATCACTCAGTAATGATTTTTCTGCTAATACTGCATTTGCAATAACAACAGCAAAAGCAACAGCAACGACAACAACAGCAACAACAACGACAACAGCAACATCAACGACGACAGTAACAAAAACAACAACAAATGAAATTATTATCAAGGAAAAGGTATTTTTTATAATTCCTCAATTTCCTGTTTATCGTAAAAGGTTTATTGTTAGTCTTTAGCTTCATAATAGGCAAATGAAGGCATTACAAGATTTTAATATATACAGGAAGAGCAAGCAATCTGTTCTGATTGTTCCCATTTTGCTACTTTTTTTTTAACTATCGTTGTGAAATTCATTTTGGAACGTCCTTTTAATAATTGAAAAACATGTGATTGATTTATATAGTGTCTATCTCCCTCTGTCTATCCATCTTTTTATTTTCTCCCTCTTTCTATTCCTATTTCGCCTCTCCCCACATTCCTTTTCTCTCTCTCTCTCACAAACACACACACACACACACACACACACACACACACACACACACACTAACTCACTCACTCACTCACTCATTTACTCCTTCTCTCTCTCTCTCTCTCGCTCGCTCTCTCTTTCTTTCCTTCACTCTCTCACTCACTCACTCCTCACTCACTCACTCTCTCTCTCTCTCTCTCTCTCTCTCTCTCTCTCTCTCTCTCTCTTCCTGCCTCTATCTATCTTTGTCTGTGTGTCGGTCTGTGCTCCCTCGCCTTCCCTCTCTCTCTCTGCTTTTTATCTCCCCCTCTCCCTATCTCTCTCTTTCATTTCCCCCTCATAATTGTACATGCACCCTCACCCGAGATTAGCTATTGTGTTTCAAAATGAAGAGGAAAAAAATCTAGTATCTGCCATTCATATTAATGCTAGCTACAAACCCCGCCTGTCTAGATAGCAAGAGATAGTCAATGTGCTTACAAATCGTGCTTTAGAGCTAGCGACTGGAAATCACCGAATGTTCCTGCTAGCATTTTAA
The DNA here is from genome assembly GCF_015228065.2 of Penaeus monodon. Taxonomy (NCBI): domain Eukaryota; kingdom Metazoa; phylum Arthropoda; class Malacostraca; order Decapoda; family Penaeidae; genus Penaeus; species Penaeus monodon. Next base: position 25,283,745 of record NC_051390.1, read on the forward strand.
ATGTTGTCAAGCTCTTGGGAATTTCAAAGGAGTCCATTCAGGCACAAATTTGAGAAGCTGATCGTTCATGACTCTCTCTCTCTCTCTCTCTCTCTCTCTCTCTCTCTCTCTCTCTCTCTCTCTCTCTCTCTCTCTCTCTCTCTCTCTCTCTCTCCTGTTCTTGCCCCACCTTCACCTCTTCCTCTACCTCCCCCTGATATCTGCCTCTCTATCTGTGTACCTCCTATCTACCTCCCTTAACTCCCTGTAAACGTTTTCTCAGCAGCAAAACTTCCTTTAACTTACTTTCAATTCCTGACCCATCTTAGTCAACCCACATTCAACAACTCCTTATATTATATTGCTTCATATTTGGATAAATGTTTTGCATGTATCAACATCATTTCGAGCCAAACGCTCTTGGCGATGCATCTTGACACAAGATATATTATGAATGACATATGCATATTTGAAATGAAAACCTTTTTTTTTCTGACATATTCACTTAGTTGATCCAACTTGTATTACATTTTTACAGGATGTGCTTGCATTCACATTTTGTATCAAAAGGCCCTACTTGGGGGAAATTGCTTAAGAGTATGTCTGCATGAATTATTCATAAAATTTAGCGTTTCATATATTTTTACTAATGATATTGCAGTCGTTTTTATTAAACCTTTCATTATCCTTGTAATACTAATGATTATAATAGTGACGATAATCATTACAATAATGATAATCATTACAATAAAGATATTGTTTATGATACTGATATCTGAAATTATATAATTATTTTTACTTT
>NC_051390.1:25294018-25299018 GCF_015228065.2 Penaeus monodon
CGCAAAATAAAACCAATGTTAGGTAATGATGCAAATATATTGTTAAAGGGATTAATAGTAATAATAATGACAAAATTAGTAACAACTGTATAATAGAGGAATTGAAATGGGAATAAATATGTTTAAGAATAATAATGATGATGATGATGTGATGGTAACGATAAAGATGATGAGAAAGATGAACACAGGAAAATGATGATACTGCTACTAATAATGCTAATAGGTTGATGATAGCCAGATTAATAACAGGTGTGTTAGTGAAAATAATTTTGACATCAGTAGCAATATTGTTATCATTATTACTAGTATCATCATTACTATTATTATTATTATTCATTGTTATTGATATTATTAGTATTATCAACATTTTTACTATTATTATTATTTTTATCATCATTATTATTGTTGTTATTATTAATATTCTTATTATTCTTATTCTTAATATTGCCATTAGTGTTATTGTTATTATAATTATTATTATTGTTATCAATATCATTATTAATAGCAGTACTAATAGCAATTGCAAATTCCATATTCCTATCCCACATAAACTGACCCCCCCCTATGCCCAACCACATATACCCTGCACAGTCAACCCTCCCCCCCCCCACAGCACACACCCACCTCCTCACCCCCACCTTTCCCCCCAAAAAAAAACCCACGCACTCTCTCTTACGACCCTCTCTTTACCCACCATACCCACCACCATACTCCGGCATCTACTCCCGTAACACCTCTTCCTCTCATCCCCCCCACACCTGAATGACCATTACCCCCTTCCCCCACTCTCCCAAAACCCCCCTCCCCCCTCACACCGGTCATTCTCTCGCTTCAAACGCAATTCAACCCCCGTTATGGCAGTCGATAGAGCTGTTAACCGGCATTAAATGGGCTAGTTGGCACCCCTTCTATGGCCCGTCGAATGGGAGTGCCAGTTAACTCGTTAGGGCGAAACACTCAGCTGATGTGTATTGGTTGAGAAACGCGTGTTTGTTTTTGGGATTTGAAAAGAAGAAAAGAAAAAAATAGTAATGTTTTCGTTATTGTGGTGTAATGTTTTTCTCTTTTTTTTCTTTCTTTCATTCATGCTTTTTTTTTTTGGGGGGGGGGGGTACGGAGATGGTATCGTCCACTTGTTTCGTGTCTGAGAAGTTCAAATCGTTCTTTTAGCTTTGCCGTTTATAACGAATCTTGCGTATTGTTTTCGTTTATTTTCGCGATTTCTTTCGATAATGAACATTAATGTATAAAATCAGACCAGATGTACCAATTTCCAATTTCATTTTCAACGTACCTGTACATCGCCCACTGACTCTGTTGTAACAATTATTTGAATAAAAATAACACAAATTGCGTCAGTCTGTTTATTTCATTGTCAATTATTTTCGGTTCTTCATTCTTTTTTTGTGCTTTTATTTAGCCCTTGTGACGAAAAGCTTCATCTTTATGAAAGTAGGTATAGTGATTCTTCAGTGAGTAAAATATGCATTTACCCTGGATGTCTCTGTTTCCTTTTCCACACACAACACACACACACACACACATTCATATACATGCATATATATATATATATATATATATATATATATATATATATATATATATATATATATATATATATATATGTATGTATATATATATATACATATACATATTCTTTAACAGTTTTTAACAAACACTGTAATGCCTCTGGGACCTAGCCCAACAACACGATACATGGCGCCAAGTTGTTCGTCAAACACCTCATCGGTAATATAAATTAAAAATATTATTATTAATTATATAATATATATAATATATATATATATTAAGGAGAGAGAGAGAGGGGGAAAGAGAGAGAAGAGAGAGAAAGGAAGAGAAAAGATGCATACCTAAACTTGCACTGGGTGGCGATCACCCAAAAACCTCCCGGGGTTAGAGAGGGATGGCGTCGGGAAGGGCCCCCCCCGTAAAGTAAATATCTACCAAAACAATTACAGCGTCTCTATAAGAATGAAAAAAAACTCAGCATATATATATATATATTATATTAATTTTTAATATTATTTTATTATAATATATTTATATTTATATATTATTAAATATGTGTGGTGTTTTGGGGGTTTGGGGGTGTTTTTTTGTGTGGTGTTGTGGTGGGTTGTGTGTGTGTTGTGTGTGTTTGTTGTGTTTGTGGTGGTGGGGTTTTGTTTCGTTGTGACGTAAAAAAAAAACTGTCATAGCTAGAGAAAAAAACAAATCAAGAGAAGAACAAAAACATGAAACGCCATTCAGATTCGCCGATTGAACTGCAGGTGCGAATGTCAATATTTTGTAAAGCAGTGTCCTTGCACCGGAAGAGTTGCAACAAAGCGAGGCACCATTCACCGTAGACTAGCGAACGGTATGGTGACTGTTATTGTCCTGTCTCACTACACCTCAAGGGAACCGGGAGAGAGGTATTTTTTTAAACGTTATTTTAGAGTGGGCCGTTCCTTCACAGTTTTTGGCTTATTTTCGTTTTTTTTTTGTTCTGTGTCGTCTGTTTTGGGGTGTTCGTATATGAAAAGGTTGGCTTTTGTGTTTTCTAATTGTTCTGTGTGTTTGTTTTTGTGTGTGGGGTTTTTGTGTGTTGTTTTTGGTTTTTGTTTGTGTTTTTTTTTGTTGTGTTTGTGTGTTTTTTGGTGTTTAGGGGAGGGGAAAGAAAAGAGAGAGAAGGAGAAGAGAGGAGAGAGGAAAAAGAGAGAGAGAGAGAGAGAGTGTGAAAGAGAGAGAGGAGAGAGAGAGAGAGGAAAGAGAGAGAGGGGAAGAGAGAGAGAGAGAGGAGGAGAAGAAAGGGAATAGGAGAAAGGGAAAGAAAAAGAGAAAAAAAAGAAAGGAAAAAAAAAAAAAAAAGTTTGGGGAAAGCATTTAATGTTTAAAATTTTTTTTTCCCTTTTTTTTGGTTAAAAAATAAAAAAACAAAAAATTAATAATAACGCGAATAAAAAAAAAAGTCTGGGAAAAAACATCTGAATTTTTTTTATTTTTTCCTTTTTTTTGTTAAAATAAAACCATCTCCTCTTTCCCTTTATCTCCCTTTCAAAAACCCTTTCCTCTGGGTTTTAAAAATCTTTCTTTTTTTTCCCTTCTTTTCCTTTTTAAACCCCCTTTTTCTCTCTCTCTCCCCTCTCTCTCTCTCTTCTCTCTCTCTTTCTCTCCTCTCTCTCTCTCCTCCCCTCTCTTTTTCTTCATCTATCTATCTACACCACACCCAAACACAAAAACAACCCCATACACAACACACACACAACCCCACACACACACACACAACCCAAAACCCCACACCACAAAAATATATATATATATATTAATATATATATATATATATATATATAATATAATATTATATTAATATATATTAATATATTTTATATTGGGAAAATATTATAATTTTAATATTTTATTATTATATATATATATATATATATTATATAATATATATATATTATATTATTAAAATTTTTATATTTTAATATATAGGGGAAAAGGAAAAACCTATACCTACGAAAACTTAAGAAGACCATTTTTAAAAGGGTTTCCTCAAAATTTCTCACATAAATTTCACGTCATTTTCCCCTTAACTTTCATTACCTTTTCCAGTTTGAGAAATACAGTAATAACAACAAGATATCCTTTTGGGGGGGGGACTCTGATTATAGCTGTAAACCCCGGGACTGCCCAACGCGAAAGTTATTAAAAAAATCACCCCCCCGGGGTATTATAATTTTAAAATTTTAGGGGGATAATTTTTTTTAAATTTTTTTCAGAAACCGTGTTAAAAAGTTAATCTTCTAGTTTTTAGAATCAAGTTGCAGTGCCATCAGTATTGTTTTTTTTTGTGTGAATTTAAGGAGATTAAACAAAGATAAAACATGATAAAAAAGAAAAAAATTGGCCAGTAGTAGCTACTGGTTCAGAATTAATTTTGGCTGGCAGGTATGGATGCTACAAAACATACTAAATGTTAACTGTAGTATTAGTATAGTATCGTCTCAAAAACATGCGATGTATTAGTAATGACATCGAATATAAACAAGATTTTAAGTTTTCGGATTCTTAAACCTTTTTCAATTTTTCATTATTTTATTTTTTTTTACTCTCATTCATTTCAAATGAATATATTGTTCGTTCTGGAAATGAATTTGCAATTAGTCCTTTTTCGAGTAACTGCATTTCAACTTTTATGAAATATAAACTATAATTTACTGTATTATTTGTACTCTAATAACGTTTTTCTTACTCTCTCTCTCCGTTTTCATCTGTTTGTCTGTCTGTCCTTGTCTATTTGTCTGTCTCTCTGTCTAGTCTCTTCCTTTCTTTCTTCTCTCTCTCTCTCTCTCTCTCTCTCTCTCTCCTCTCTCCCTCGTCTCTCTCTCTCTCTCGAGTCTCTCTCTCTCCTTCTCTCTTCTCTCTCTCTCCTCTCTCTCTCTCTCTCTCTCTCTCTCTCTCTCCCTCTCGTCTCTCCTCTCTCCTCTCTCTCTCTTCTCCTCTCTCCTTCCTCCTCCCTCTCTCTCTCTCTCTCTCTCTCTCTCTCTCTCTCTCTCTCTCTCTCTCTCTCTCTCTCTCTCTCTCTCTCTCTCTCTCTCTCTCTCTCATTCTTGTCCAGGATTCGCAACGTCTCTCCGGCGATTCCCGATAACGAAATCTTTCTCTGGTGAAATTTATCCAAATTCGAGTAAGACCGGCTGAGGCGCTGGGAGTGGGGGAGGGGGAGGGGGAGGGGGAGGGGAGTGGAGGGAAAGAGGGTGTGAGTGCGGTGGGAGGGAAGGAACGGGGTCACTAGGAGAGGGGGAGGGGAGAGGGTGTAAATTGATGGGAGGGAAGGGGTGTGGGTGGGTTGAGGGGAGGGAAGTAGAAGGGGTGAATAGGAGGGAAGGGGTATGGGGAGGGGTAAGTTGGAGGGATGGTTGGGGGGGTTGGAGGGATGGATGGGGGTTGGTTGGAGGGGAGACGGATGGAGGGTCCGGCGCTGGGAGGGAAGG
>NC_051390.1:25304018-25306518 GCF_015228065.2 Penaeus monodon
TTTTATATAATCTATTTATTAACCCGTGTTTTATATAATCTATTTATTAATCTGTGTTTATATAATATATTTATTAGTCTGTGTTTTATGTAGTCTACTTATTAATCTGTGTTTTATATAACCTATTTATTAATCTGTGTTTTATATAATCTGTTTATTAATGTATATTTGATTTGATTTATTCAATTATCTTTTCATTAATGTCTATGGAAAGACCAAAAACAAAAACATGGACTGACAGAAGCACATTCCCCGTTCAGTCTGTTGATTACTTCCAGCACATTTTCACCCATTCAATATACCTGCCTCCTCCTCTCCCCTCTTCCCCTCTTCCCCTCATACTCCTCCCTTTCCCCTCTCTCACCAGCACTCCATCATCGCTTCCCCTCCATCCTCCTCCTCCTCCTCCTCCTGCCTTTCCAATCCATTTCTCTCTCCCCTCGTCTATCTCCCCTCTCAGTCTTTCCCCCTTCCCTCCCTCCTTTCCTTCTTTTCCCTCTCTTTCTCCTCTCCTATCCTTCCCCTCTCTCCCTCTCTCCCTCTCTCCCTCCCTCTCCCTCCCTCTCTCCTCTCCTCCCCTTCCCCCTCTCTCCCTCCCTCTCTCCTCTCCCCTTCCCTCGCCCTCCCTCCACTCAAAACCCTTTTTATCTCAAGTCTGGCGATAAATGATCCTCGCCCCTGATTGACATATTTATTTCCCACTCATGCATTTCCCGGTCCTGTTGCTAAATCCTGCCTCTGAACTCCTTTGCATATCTTGCTTTCGTTATCGACGTGAGTGAGGCGTGACTTTTCGGTGCTTGTCTTGGCTTCGACTGTTGTTTTTCATTCGTTATTTATATAAAAGATATATATGTAGATTTCGTTGTTTATTTTTGAATGGTTGGAGTCTTTGTGAGTCTGTGGTGGCTATTGGAATTATATTTTTGGATTAATCTTTACACAGTATACACACACACACACACACACACACACACACACACACACACACACACACACACACACACACACACACACACACATATATATATATATATATATATATATATATATATATATATATATATATATATATATATATATATATATATTTTTTTTTTTTTTCTTTTTTTTTTTCTTTTTTTTTTTACCTCCACGACTTTTGCATTATTCCTTCCAGCACTTACATCCCTTCCCTCCCCTTTATCTATCTTACTCTTTCCCTGTCTGTCTATCTACTTATCTGTCTATCTGTCTGTCTGTCTATCGATCTGTCCGCCTATCTACCAACCTATCTATTTCTTTCTTCTCTATCTATCTATCTATCGATCTATCTATCTATCTACCTCCCTATCTGTTTCTCTCTCTCTCTCTTGTTCTATCTATCTATCTATCTATCTATCTACCTATCAACCCATCTAACTATCAAACTATCTATCTACCTAACTGTTTATCTATCTATCTATCTGATTTACCTATGTGTATCTATATGTCAACCCCCTATCTATGTTTGTATATATATCTCAGTCGACCTGCCTATCTGCTTATTAACCTACTTACTTATCTATCAATCCATGCTTCTGTCTCTTTTTCTATTTACCCCATCTCTTCATCTACCTATGTGCATATCTATTTATCAATAATTCCCTGATTCCTATCACGTTTTTCTCTCTATTTCCAATCTTTACCTTTCTCTTACTCTCTCTTTGTTCTTCTTCTCTCTCCTTCCCTCTCTTCTCTTTCTTTATCTCTCCTTTTCCCTCTTTTTTCTCCTTCTCCTATCTCCTTCTCTTTCCCTCTCTCTCATTCTCCCTCCTTCTCTCTCCTGTTCCTATCTTATCTCAGTATCTACTCTCGTTCTTTTTTCTCTCTCTTTCTTTCTCTCTCCTTCTTCTTCTCTCTTTCCTAATCTCTCCTTCTCTCTCTCCTCTCTTTCCTTATCTCTCCTTCTCTCTCTCTCTTTCCTTATTTTTCCTTCTTTCTCTCCTCACTTTCCTTCTCTCTCCTTCTTTCTTCTCTCTTTTCTTATTTCTCCTTCTCTCTCTCCTCTTCTCTTTCCCTCTCTCTCATTCTCCCTCCTTCTCTCTCCTGTTCCTATCTTATCTCAGTATCTACTCTCGTTCTTTTTTCTCTCTCTTTCTTTTCTCTCTCCTTCTCCTTCTCTCTTTCCTTATCTCTCCTTCTCTCTCTCCTCTCTTTCCTTATCTCTTCTTCTTTCTTCTCTCTTTTCTTATTTCTCCTTATCTCTCCTCTCTTTCCTACTCTCTCCTTCTCCCTCCTTCTCTCTCCTGTTCCTATCTTATCTCAGTATCTACTCTCGTTCTTTTTTCTCTCTCTTTCTTTCTCTCTCCTTCTCCTTCTCTCTTTCCTAATCTCTCCTTCTCTCTCTCCTCTCTTTCCTTATCTCTCCTTCTCTCTCATTTCTCTTTTCTTATTTCTCCTTCTCTCTCTCCTCACTTTCTTTATCTCTTCTTCTTTCTTCTCTCTTTTCTTATTTCTCCTTCTCCTCTCTTTCCTAATA
>NC_051390.1:25324018-25326518 GCF_015228065.2 Penaeus monodon
GTGTGTGTGTGTGTTTGTGTGTGTGTGTGTTTGTGTGTGTGTGTGTGTTTGTTTGTTGTGTGTGTGTGTGTTTGTTTGTGTGTGTGTGTTTGTTTGTGTATGTGTGCTTTTGTATGTGTGTCTGTGAGTGTGTGAGTGTATATATATATATATATATATATATATATATATATATATATATATATATATATATATATATATATATATGTAAACAAGCTCTATATAGGACATTCCTAAAAGATTCCTATTTGAAAATATGTAAATATCAGTCTATCTATCCATCTATCAACCTATTTAATAGTCATAGGGGAAAGAGAAGTTATGATATATTCATCATCCTTCAGACAGATGAAATGACAGAGAGAAAGACAGACAGAAACAAATGAAAAGACAGACAGAAAGGTAGAGAGTTAGACAGACAGAAAGACAAAGAGTTAGACGGAAAAACAGGCCAAAGGACACACAGAAAGACACACGGAAAGACAGTCAGAAAAACGGACAGAAACACAAACAGAGAGACAGACAGAAAGACAGCCAGAGAGACGGGGAGATAGAAAGACAGACAAAGAGACAAACAGAAAGACAGACAGAGAGACAGAAAGACAAACAAAGGGACAGAGAAAGAGACAGACAGAAAGACAAACAAGAGTGAAATATCCTGTGCCAAACCTGGATCTTGTACCAGACTGTTTTTATATTCTACGTGTCATTATTCTTCATTCTTTTTTTCTCTATCTTTTTCTCTCTCTCTCTTTTTCACCTGGAGCGTGTTACAACTTTGCAGACACGAGGCCTTTCATCCTTCTTGGCATCAAACACTTAGAGACTACGGGGGAAATGAAATGAAATTGTCGCGGAAAAGAGAAGGAAAAATGAAGACGTTTTGTTGGGGAGGAGGAAGAGAGAGGGGGGGAGGGAGGGAGGGGTTGTGAGGGAGAGAGAGAGAGAGAGAGAGAGAGAGAGAGAGAGAGAAGAGAGAGAGAGAGAGAGAGAGAGAGAGAGAGAGAGAGAGAGAGAGAGAGAGAGAGAGAGAGAATGGGCGGAGGGAGAGGAAGGGAAGAGAGAGTTAGAGAGAGATAGGGGGGGGGGCAGAAGGGGAGTAAGGAAAAACATATACGGGCAAGGTGCATAGATGAAGGGAAACAAACAAACAGGTAAATAAACAGACAAATAGAGACAGAGTGAGAAACACACAGAAAAATATACACGCAGAGCAAAAATCGAACAGCTGTCTGTCTATCATCCTATCTATATAATAACTCATATTCTGTCTCTTCACGTCTACTTACCTATCTGCCTATCTACCTATCTTTCTTTCTTTCTTTCTGTATCATAATTTATCTATTTGTCTATAACTCTATCCATAACCTACCTATTTACCAATCTATCTATCGATAAACTTACCTTCCTAGCTATCTGTTTATCTATCTTCTATCTATCTAATGATCTATCTGTCCGTCTCTCTTTTCATCCATCTACCTAAATACTTACCTATGTATCTACCTATTTGTCTGCCTATTTATCCTTATTTCTATCTATATCTTAATCTATCTATTTGTCTCTCTCTCTATCTATCTACCTACTTACATAACTGTCTATCTATATATCCATCTTACCTACCTACTTACCTATCTACTTATCCAACTATCCATCTACCTACCTACTTAACAATCAACCTACCTACCTATCTGTCTATCTATCTATCTGTCTGTCTATCTATCCACCAACCTACATACCCTACCTATATATCTATCTATCTATCTATCTATCCATTTACCGACATACTTACCTATCTACTTATCTATCTATCTGTCTATCTATATATCTATTTATCTATCTATCTATCTATCAATCTGTCTATCTATTGAGAAGTAGCTGCATTTTCTTCCTCGTCGATCCCAGACCCGCTGAGGAGGATCAATTCCTTGTGATTTGTTCAGCCTCTGCCTCGGCCTGTTCCTTGAGTGGAGTCATTTGTTAGAGCTGGGTGACCTTAGAAGAAAAGGAGAAAGAGAGAGAGAGAGAGAGAGAGAGAGAGAGAGAGAGAGAGAGAGAGAGAGAGAGAGAGAGAGGAGAGAGAGGAGAGAGAGAGAGAGAGAGAGGAGAGGAGAGAGAGAGAGGAGAGGAGAGAGAGAGAGAGGAGAGGAAGAGAGAGGAGAGAGAGGAGGAGAAGAGGAGAGAGGAGAGAGAGAGAGAGAGAGAGAGAGAGAGAGAGAGAGAGGGAAGAGGGGAAGGGAGAGAGAGGAGAGGGAGAGGAAGAGGAGAGAGAGAAGGAGAGAGAGAGAGAGAGGGTGGAAAGGTGGGAGGGAGAGGAGATGGAGAGAGGGAGGGAGGAAAGGTGGGAAGGAGAGGAGAGGAGAGAAGAGAGAGCAAGAGAGAGAGAGGGAGAGTGAATGAAAGAAAAAGAGAGAAAGACACAAACGTAAAAGTACGTAAGTAGGCGATAATCTTTATAAACGTAAAATAGTAGGCACTTACATGAACCAATAAATAATGCAAT
>NC_051390.1:25379018-25381518 GCF_015228065.2 Penaeus monodon
ACACATCTTCATTCTCATACATACCTTTTCTACAATAATGATCATAGTGATGATAATGATAAATGGTAATGATGATATTAATAATAACATTAGTAATGATAAAGATAATAATGATAGTAGTGACAGAAGTTAACTTTAAAAATGATAAAAAATAATAATAATAAAAAGGATATCTACATATCATTACGAACATAAATAAATAAATAAATAAATAAATAAATAAATAATATATATATATATATATATATATATATATATATATATATATATATATATATCTTTTTTTTTTTTTTTTTTTTTTTTTTTTTCTTAATAAAGATTTCAGTAACTAATGTCTTTTTGTACGATTATGTGTTGGATTAATTATAAAAAAAAATGTTAAGATAAAATATGTCAGTGAGAATATCGTGTATCGTGCATATCGTGTTTCGAGGTGATTATGCTTTCTGTCTGTTTGTCTCTCTCTCTCTCTCTCTCTCTCTCTCTATCTCTCTCTCTCTTGTTTTCTTTCACTCTTTCTCTCTCTCTTTCTTCCTTTCTTACTCTTTCTCTCAATCTCTTACTTTCTTTCACTCTTTCTTGCTTTCTCTCACTCTTTCTCTCTTTCTCTGCTCTTTGCACTCCTCTCTCTCTCTCTCTCTTTCTCTCTCTCTCTCTCTTATTATTATTATTATTATTATTATTATTATTATTATTTTTATCATCATCATCATCATTATTCTCTTCTCTTACTACTTTATCAATCTACATCTCTTCCACGTTCAGAGACTCCTCATATAATAAAAAAAAAGCTATCTAGAAAATATGAAAGATCTAAGAATAGCTCAATTTGCTTCATTAATATAAAATGTTTGTATTTATACCTTCATAAAAGCCTTTTAGTTAACGTTTCTTATGTATTTAGCATACAGTAAACAACTGTGGAGTAAGAGGTACACCGAAATCACCGTTATAAATATTGGAAACATTCTTTCATCGTTGTACTTTTAAGAAAACTGATAAGAACATATACTTGAGGTCTTAATGTGAGTAGATAGACAGGTATCCAAAAAGGTAATCAGGATGCTAGATAGATAATCCCTTTTGTTGCCTCGTATAGTGTATGAGTTGGCGCATACCTTCAAGGAGGTGGGGCATGTAAGTTAATACTCTCACACACACTTACATAAACACATGCACACACGCGCTAAACACACATACATACATACACAAATATATATATATATATATATATATATATATATATATATATATATGTGTGTATGTATGTATGTATGTATATGTATGTTTGTGTGTTTATGTATATATATATATTTATATATATATATATATATATAAAAATATATATATATATATATATATATATATATATATATATATATATATATATATATATGTATATATATACATATATAGGCCGCGGAGCGAGTCTATGACTAGGGGGTTGAATGTGGAAATTCAGAGATTTCAATATTTTTCGAAAAAAGCAAATATGATAACCTGTTATAGGTAGCGAGGGGAGTCTTTGCTTTGGGGGGGGTGGATTCGGATTACCTGGTAAAGGTGGCGAAGCGAGTCTTTGCCTGGGGAAGGAGGATTCAAAAATCAAAAACTTAAGACATATTTAAAAAAAAATAGCAAACATGACATTCTGCACACAAAAAAATAAGTTCCAAAATAAAACTTCATTTACTGTCCTTTACAGTTGTAAGTTCCCTTCACAACATTTAATAGAGAACTTTTTCAAAATTAATCTGGAGTCCTTTACAGATGTAGCCTGCCAAAGTCAATTCCGCGGCAGTTCCAGGCAGATTACTTTCCAGGAAGTAGAACAAACAAGTTTGATATGTTATACAATATGTTGTCATTATATAGGAGATATAAACTTCCTGTGCCCTTTATTGGTGATTTTATCTGTGTCGGTATCTGTGTTTAAATGTTTTTCATCCAAGACGAGCCTGGAACATAACTCGTAGGTTTTCATTACTATTATTTCCCTATATATGTTCTGATACTGATACTGTAGGTCTGCAACTATGAATATACCAATAAACAAATAATCAAAACAATAAACTGTGTAATCTAAAAACTAAACTTTTCGGCTTTTGAAGTAATGCATAGTTTGATGATCTTTTAGACACACAACAACATGTGCATGACACAGTTCTCACATAATTATTTACTTAGCACATCAGTGTATTCAGTTCTGCGTTAAATAAATAATACCCAGAAGTAATATATCCATCTGGCTTCCACAATTTATGTGTGTGTTAACTGTTTTGTTGTGGTGGGGTGGGGAGGGGGCAATTTGCTTAAAAAATATATTACATGTCCATTCGAACTCAGCTAGTTAGGCTTTCATGAGCCCAGGAAAGTCTGTCCTTTACTATACTATACTCCACTATACCTGTGCAATACTTTTAATATACCAAGTTAATGGAAACCAACATGTCTGCTGTAAGAGTGACACCCATTCTGGTAAAATGAGATATAGTATAAT
>NC_051390.1:25394018-25396518 GCF_015228065.2 Penaeus monodon
AATAATGATAATAATGATACTAATAATGATGGTTATGATGATGATGATGATAATAATAACATTAATGATAACAATAGCAATATCAATAATAACAGCAATAACAATAAAAATAACAACAATAAGAATAAGAATGATAATAACAGCAATAATAAAAACGGACGTCCGTGCATATTCGATAAATATAAAACAACACATTTACGTCCACGAAGAAGAAGAAGGAGAAAATGAGAAAGATAGAGAATAATAACAGTAATAATAAAAAAGAAAGAAAAACACCGTGAAAGAGCCATGATTATCTGACTGTTTCACATGATACATACCTGTCATGAATAGTCATGACATATGAGAGATGACGCAACAAATCATGACTGCAAATATTGCACTCTGCAGGCTATGCATATTTATCATTTTGTCGTGTCAGCAGATTATCACGAGGATGATACATGTATTATGATTTTTTTTTTTTGTATATTTATCTAATTTTCTTTCATTCATCTCTATTATTTTTTTTATTTATCTTTTATTTATTTACCCACCTAGCTATCTATCTATTTATTGCTATACACATATATATCTATCTATCTATTTATTCATCTATTTTCTTATTTCTTTTATTATCATCAGTATTCTTTATTCTTATAATCAAAGATGTGTAAGGGATAAGTGCTGAATTAGAAGAATGTTTTGAATACAAGGGTAACTGGGCCGATGGTGTTGATTTTAAGTATGGAAGTGCATGTTGGATGTTGGCGATGTTTGTGTTGTTGTGGTGGTGTTGTTGTGTTTGCTGGTGTTGTTGCTGTTGTTGTTTTTGTTGTTGTTGTTGCGTTTGTTGCTGTTATTGTGTTGGTTGTGGTGGTGGTGTTGCTGTTGTTTTTGTTGGTGTTATGATGCTTTCTGCTGTTTTTTATTGTTGTTCTGGCGATGGCAATGATGGACTGTAGCAGTAATAGTGAAATTATTAACTGAATTTCTACAAAATTTGTCACAAATATATTTTTTCTTCCTCATACGATTCATTGTGTTCCAGACATTCATCAGAGAAGTTAACTCTGAATCTCTAGGTATAGAACCGTATCAACAGAACAGAACCGTCTAAATCACAAGAAAAAGAAAATCTCGTACGAAACGTTTTTCATTCTTTCTTTTCTTTCGCCTTATGGATACATTGGCTAGTTATTGTGAAAGCAGGAGAAGAATCTGGTGCGCAAAAGCGTGAAATGTGTAATGATATTAATGATGATGATAAGTTTATGACATCATCATCATAATCATTACCATTATCATTATCATCATCAAATACACCGCCACCATTAGTACTGTTTTAATCACCTTTTTTAAAAACGACTTTTTCTCATCGCCAGTATCATTATTCAGTGGGATATCAACATAATTGTATCCTCCTCCCCTTTCCTGCATCATATTAATAAAAAAACATATTTTGTTCTCTGTTATGCTGCCTTCCCAGTAAGTATAATGATCCCTAATAATACCTTTTAGATAAAGTTGTATTAAAAAAAATACATTTGTGTTTCACAGAACAGCAAAGTTTACGTACATAAAACAATTTCTCTATCTTCTATAGTGCAGGTGCGTATTTAGATTTACGTCATATGCTACCAAATACTATGTGATTACTTAATGACTATAACAATCAAGCTAAAAGTTCACGATCACAAGAATGTAAAATCATGGAAGTGATGCGTTTTTTTTTTTTTTTTTTTTTTTTTTTTACATAGAGATTCTCGAGGAATTTACATACTATATGTCTTCTTATATTTCCCAACCTATTTTTCTTAATTTTGGGTCTTTAGTCTCTTAGTTTCGATCTCTTTCTCTTTTAACTCTCTTTGTTGCCTCCTCCTTGCCCACTTCCCCTCTCCTATCTTTCTTTCTCTCTCTCTCTCTCTCTCTCTCTCTCTCTCTCTCTCTCTCTTCTCTCTCTCTCTCTCTCTCTCTCTCTCTCTCACTCACACTCACTCTCACTTTCACTCACTCAGTCTCTCTCTCTCTCTCTCTCTCTTTCTCACTCTCACTCTCACTTTCACTCATTCTCTCTCTCTCACTCCTTTTTTTCGCCTTTGAGTGTTGCAGTATAGAAGGAATTCAAAGATCCTTTCTGATTTAGACTGGGATGGAATTACCTTTATTTACCTAAAAAAAAAAAAAAAAAAAAAAAAAAAAAAAAAAAAAAAAAAAAAAAATATATATATATATATATATATATATATATATATATATATATATATATATACATATATATATATATATATATATATATATTTCTTTTCTTTTTCTTTTTTTTGAATGGCCATACACCATTAACACCTTATATAAAACCATATTCGCATAGCCATAGAATAAACCACTACAGATATAAACCAGTTTAGAAAAAAGTGAGGTGAGTGCCACCACGACAAGGATATAGTGAACGCCACAAGAACATAAACCGGATCGTGACCTGGATTTAGAAATCAAAGACCGGTTCTCTTAAACCACG
>NC_051390.1:25439018-25444018 GCF_015228065.2 Penaeus monodon
CAGTCGTGTGTATACGTAAGCATCTGAATCATGCCCTGACTTACAACGCTATCTCGCGCGTGTCAAGTAATATCCTTCAGCTGGGTGAGGGTGACACCTCCTTTCCCACGATTCCTATGCCTTACCCTCTCTGGCCTCTTATTTTTCTCCTCAAGACGCAGAGGAAGATGGAGTTCCCTCCTGCGCCTCGTGAGAGTGATTGACAGCCCCGTCTTGCCTACGTGGAAGATTGAGAAAGCTCTTGTCTTACACGTGTCATCTTATCGTTCCCCTTCTCTTTGTCTGTCTGTTTGGCTGTGTGGTCGGATTGGGTCTGTCACTGTGCGGTCTGGGCACTGTCCCTATGTCTTCTTCAGGTTAGCTCATCGCTCACAGCTCTCTCTATCTCTCTTCTCTCTCCTCTCTCTCTCGTCTCTGTCGTCTCTCAACCACCCTCTCTCTATGTCATCTCATGGTCTTATGTTCTAATCTCCTAGGTCTAATCATCTCGCTCGTCGCCACTCTGTATACTCATCTCTCCGTCACTCTCTCTAGCTCTGACCTCGTTCGCCCGTTTAGTCTTTCCTCGATCCTCTGGTCCCCTGTTAACACAGAGTCTACTACCAAAGGTTTCACTTCTACTCCTGTCTATCACGCTCACAATCCGTCCCATCTTCCTCCCCTCGTTCCCTCTCACAATGTTCTCTCCCTGCCTTCTCCTCTCTCTCTCTTCATCTCTCTCTCGTTCAGTCTCGCCATCTGCGAGACTCTAACTGGGAGTAGCAGTCGGCTCTCTCTCTCTCTCTCCTCTCAGGCCTCCTCCTCTCTCACACCCTACTCATCTCTCCAGGTCTTCTCATCTCCTCTCCATCCGCTCTCTCTGCTCTCCGTCGCATCCTTCTCCGCTCTCTCTCTCTCTCTCCTCTCTTCTCTCCTCTCATCTCTCTCTCTCTCCTCTTCTCTCTATCTCTCTTTCATTTTCTCCTTTGTCTGTCTGTCGGGCCTTGTTCGCTCTCTCCCTCTCCTCCTCTCTCTTCGTCTCCTCAAGTCTCTCTCTCTCTCTCTCCGTCCTTCCTCTCTCTTTCGTTATTTTTTCCTCATTTGTCTTCTCTGACTGGCTGTGGCGGTCTCGGTCTCTCTTCTCTCTGCATCTCTCATCGTCTCTCTCTCTTCTCTTCTCTCTTTCTTTTCTCTATTGTCTCTCATGACCTGTCTGTCGTTCTCGTTCTCTCTCTCGTCGTCCTCTCTCCTCTCTCTCTGCTCTCTCCCTCCTCTCTCTCTGGTCTCTCCCTCCGCTCTCTCTCTACGTATATATATATAGTATACTATTATATATGTATATATATATTATTATAAGATATATATATAATAATAATATATGTATATATTATATATGAAGGGGAATTATGAGGGGATATGATGATAGGTAATTAGTATCCGAAACGATATATATATAGAGAGATTATATAGGATTTAAGATTATAGTATATATATATATATATATTATAGGTATATAGTATGATCCCTCTTTATCTCTCTCTCTCTCTCTCTCTCCCTCTCTCAGATCCTCTTTCGATTACAAGTTTAGGACGAGATAAGAATACTAAGTAGTTTCTAACTGCAACTACTGCAGGTAATCGAGATCTGTTGAGTTATGTCTGATCTTTGGAAACCAGCTGCAGTGCAGACTAGACTTAATGTCGAACTTTCTTTATTAACAGTGTTCAATTGGTTTACACATTTTCAAGCAACCTGACATAGGCGAGAAAAAAATTGCAATGGTGGAATATACAAAAAGTAATAGCATATATACTTTTTGTGTTTATTTGTTTATATCTATATATATAAGAGTAGGGAAGTACAAGATATGTATATTAGGGTAAATTCATATACAATAATAGGTCATGAAAAAATCAGTAGGGGAGATAAGAGTGGATGTAGTTTGCGGAAGAAAAATAATAAAAAAGTAGACCATGAAAAATTAGTTAATAATTTAATAAAACTACTCCTATTAAATCTTATAATAATAAAAATATCTAAATATAATATTTATATTTAATCTAATACTCATATTTATCATCTATAATTTAATATCATACATTATATCGTATTCTAAAACACATATAATCTATAATATATATTATACTTATACTCTTATTACTCGTTTCTATATTTTTCTTTTATAATTATTCGATCATCTATCATTATTTATTTACGCTAACTATCTTACATATAAATATTATACATCTCCTCATAGTCTATCATATTGATATACTATAATATCCTTCATTTAAATTCACATTTCGTTACCAAGTATAACTGTCCAATAACTATCATCGTCACCGTACTATGTTTACCTTCCTACACGGTGTGCTAGTCAGTCTAGTGCGCGGATAGCAGAGAGAACTGACCGAGGGAAGAGGGTGGGGGGCTGGAGTCATATATCTTAATACCCTCCACATCACACTCTATCTTCTCTTTCCTCCCTCATACCTCTCCTCCACTTATCTTCCTCTCCTTTATTAATCTCTTCTTTTCCCTTTATTTCTCTCATCCACTTCTGTTCCCTACTTTTACTCTTCTACCCCTACTATCGTCTCATCCTCTCCTTTTCTCTTATCCTCTCGCTCCTTTCCATCAAATCCCAATCTTCTATACTCCATTTCCTCTTCTTCTTTCCTACTTCCTAACTCCCATCATTCCATCTGTACATCTTCCCTCTCACTTTTTTATCAAACCTCCTATCCTTCTCCTTCTACCCTCATCTTACCCCTTCCCTCTTCCCGCCCCTTATTTTCTCTTCCGTTCCTCTCCTCTCTCTCTCCCATTCTTTCTCTCTATACTGTATCTTCTCCCTTCCTTCTCTCCCTCTCCTTCTCTCCTTCTCTCCTTCTCTCTTTTCTACTCCTACTCCTCCTCATCTCTTTCTCTCTCTCCCTCCCTTTCCCCTCTCCTTCTTCTCTCTCCCATCATCATTTCTGCTCTCCCTTCCTCCCCCCCCCCTCCTCTTGGCACTCTTCTTTTCCTTTCCCTCTCTCTCTCTTCCCTACGTTCGCATTCTACTTCCTCCCTCCCTCTCCTTCCCTCATTCCTTCACCTCTCTTTCTCTTCCCCTCGTCTCTCTCTCTCTTCTTCCTTCCCTCTTCCCCCTCTCCCTCATCGTCTTCTTCCCCCTTCGCTCTCTCTTCCCTTCCTCTCTCCTCTTTTCCGCTCTCAATTTCCTCTCTCCTCTCTCCTCTTTCCTTTCTCCCTCTCCTTCTCTCCTCCCTCCTTCCCCTCTCCTTCCTTCCTCTTTTCCTCCTCTTGTATTATTCCTCTCTCCTTTTTCTTCCGTTTCTCCTCCTCCTTCTTCTCTTCTATTCTTTCTCATTACTCCCCCCTCGCTCTCCGTTTCCTACTTTTTCCTCCTTCCTCTGCCTCGTTCTCCCCTTTCCCCTTCTGTTTCACCCTCCTCTCTCCTCCATCCCCCTCTTCTTCTCTCCCTTCCTCCCCTCATATCCTTTTCTTCTCTCTTCGCTCTCTATCCTCCTCCCTCATCTGCTTCCCTCAGTCCCTCCCTTTCTCTCTCCGCATGCTCCCTTCTTCTTCCCCTCTCTTCCCCCCCTCTCTGCTACCCTACTTTTCTCGTTCCTCTCTGCACCCCTTCTCCCTATCCCTCTCCCTTCTTCCCCCCTTCTTGGTCTCCCTTCTCCCTTTCTCTTCCTCCTTCCTCTTCTCTCTCTTATCTCTCTCCCCCTCTCCTCCCTTCTCCTTCCTCTCCCTTCCTCTTCTTTCTCTCTCCTCTACTTCCTCTCCCTCTCTCCTGCCGGTACTCCTCCTTTCATTCTATGCTCTCCTCTCTATTCTCTCTCCTTCCCTTCTCTTCCTTCCCTTCTCTTTTTCTCTCTCTCCTGTCTTCTGCTATCTCTATTCTCTCTGTCCTCGCTCTCTACTCTCTATCTCTTTCTATCTCTCTCTCTCACCCTCTCCTTCGCCTCTGTCTACTGGTCTCTCCCTCTCTCTCTCCTCTCATACTCTCTATCTTCATATCTCTCTATCTCTTATCTTCTTCTCTACCCTCTCTAGCGCTCTCTCTCTCTATGTATCTCTCTTCCTGTGTTCTCTCTCCTCTATCGCTCTCTCGCTCTCTCTCTCTCTCTTCTCTCTCTCTCTCTCTCTATCTCTCATCTCTCTCTTCTCTCTCTCTATCTCGCGTCTATCATTCGCCCCCCCAACCCCCCCCCCCCCCCAGCCCCGCCCCCCCCCCCCCCCTCCCCCGCTCCCCCACCGCGATGTGTCTATGTCTCTCTCTATCTCTCTCTCTCGGCTCTCTCTCTCTCTCTATATCCTCTATCTCTCTCTCTCTCTCTCTCTCTATCTCTCTCTCTCTCCCCATCTCTCTCTATCTCTCTCTCTCTCTCTATCTCATCTCTCTCTCTCTCTCTCTCGTCTCTCTACCTTCTCCTCTCTCTCTCTCTCTCTTTCTCATTCCTCTCTCTTTCTCTCTCTCCCTCTCTCTCCCTCATCTTTGTGACGTTTGTGGTGTGCGTGTGTTGTGTGTGTGTGTGTGTGCTTTTTATCTAGCACACCATTTGGTATGTACTCTATCTCTGTCTCTCTCTCTCTCCTCTCTCTTATCTCTCGGAGTCTACTCTCTCTCTACTCTCATCTCTTCTCTTCTTCTCTCCCTCTCTAATTATCTCCTCCTCTCTCTCTCTCTCTCTCTCTCTATCTCTCCTCATCTCTCTCTCTCCTATTTCACAAAAACACACACACATACTGTCTCTCTATCTCATCGGTCTCTCTCTATCTATCTCTCTCTCCTATATCCCTCTCTCTCTACTATCTCTCTTTTATCTATCCCTTCTATCTCTATCCTCTCTCTCTCTCTATCTACTTTGTCTCTCATCTCTATTTTCTCTCTCTCTATATATATATATCTCTGTATATATCTATAATATACATACAACTTTTTCACTATCTTCTATACTAGTATCCTATCTATCTCTATCCTTATATATCTACTATTCTATATCTACTAT
>NC_051390.1:25463779-25465173 GCF_015228065.2 Penaeus monodon
GTGTGTGTGTGTGTATTATAATATATATATTAATATTTTATATTTATATATATATATATAATTATATATATTTATTATTTGGAGTTATGTGATTATTGTTTTAATGGTTGTGTGTGGGTGTGTGTGTGTGTGGTGTGTGTGGTGTGTCAAATGTCTGTGTTGTTTCTGAGTTTTGAACATTAAAATAATGCTGTTTTTTATCGTAGCAAAATTTGTTATCTCCGCCTTCCCTATGAATTGATTTTTGTAAACTCTTTTTTTTGTCGAAAAAGTGAATGCTGGCACACTTAATCTGCATATTTTGGTTTTTTCGACAGCAAATAACATAACAAAAAAAAAAAAGATAATGATATAATAAAATGATAATAAAAATAAAAAATGAAAAAAACACAAACTGCACTTGTATTTTCCTTTTATTTTGTCCACATGGCATTTATATATAATAATGTTTTTATAATATAATTTTATAATATTAAAATATATTATTATATATATTAATATATATATATTAATAATATGTTTTTTAATATATATATATTATAAATATATGTATATATAATATAATATATATATATATATATATATATTAATATATATATATGTACACAACACATACACACACACAACCACCAAACCCCCAACCACACACAACAATATAAGTACATAAATTATATATAATATATAATATATATATATTAATTTTATATATATATATATATATAATATATATATATAAAATATATATATATTAATTTTATTATATATTATGTAGTATGCAAATACTATATAGAATAGATTAGATTAATTTTATATGGATACTATATATACATACACACCCCACACACACACAACACACAACCACACACACACACACACACACGCACACAACACACACACACACAGATATATATGTATTATATATAATAAAAAATATATATTAAAAATATAAATAAAATAATATAATAATTATAAAAATATATATATAATATATATGTATATGTTAAAATATATATTAATTAAATATATATATATATATATAATATATATATATAATATATATATATATATAATATATATATTTGTGGTGTGTGTGTGGGGTGTGTGTGTTGGTGTGTGGTGTTTGGTTGTGTGTGTCTGGTGTGTGTGGTGTGTGTGTGTGTGTGGGGGGTGTTGGTGGGGGTGGTGTGTGTAGAGAGAGAGAAAGAGAGGAGAGAAAGAGAGAGAGAGAGAAGAGAGTAGAGAGGAGAGAGAGAGAGAAAGAGAGAGAAAAAGAGAGAAACAGAGGGAAAAGAGAGACCAAAGAGAGAGAAGAGCAGAGGAGAAAGAGAGAGAGAGAGAGAAGAAAGAAGAGAGAGGAGAAGAGAAGGGGGAGAGAGAAGAGGAGGGAAAGATGA
>NC_051390.1:25483107-25485607 GCF_015228065.2 Penaeus monodon
GGGAGAGATAGAGAGAGAGAGGAGAGAGAGAGAGATAGATAGAGTAGAGATATAGAGAGAGGAGAGAGAGAGATAGAGATATAGATAGTAGGGTGTGGTGGGTGGGGGGCGGGTGTGTGGGGGTGGTGGGTGTAGGGAGAGAGACATACAGACAGACGACATACCGAGAGAGAGAGATAGAAGTAGGTTGTTTGATATATAGTAGATAATAGAGAGATATATAGAGAGATAGAGATAGAGGAAGAGATATATATGACACGGGAGGAATGGTAACTGTGTTCGGGTATGAATATACATGAGTACAGACACACACACACACACACACACACACAACACAGACACACAACCAAACACAACACACAGAGAGAGAGAGGAGTGGGAGAGAGAGAGATATGATAGAGCGAGAGAGAGAGCGAGATAGAGAGATAGAGAGGAGAGAGACACAGATAAATAGGTATATGTATAGAGATAGATTAGAGAGAGAAGAGTAGAGAGAACGATAGATAGAGACATGAGAGATAGATAGATAGAAATGTGTTAAGGTGGTGGTGAAAGTGAGAAAGAGATTATAGAGGAGAGATACGGATAGATATTATAGATAGAGTATATAGGATATAGTATAGTAATGAGAGATAGAGAGATATAGGATAGAGATAGATTACAGAGATAAAAAAAATAGATAGGAGATATATAGAGAGAGATATAGCGAGGATAGCAGAGATAGAGAGATAGAGGATAGAGGAAGGAAACGGTAGGGATTGAACCTTGGTTAATAGATACATAGAACAGACAAACCACACACACACACACACACCACACCCACACACACACCACAGAGAAGAAGAGATAGAGAATAGAGAGATAGATAGAGAGATAGAGAGAGAGATGCTGAGAGAGAGAAGGAGAGAGGAGAGAGAGAGAGAGGGATAGAGAGAGAGAGAGATAGAGAGAGATAGAGGCATAGCATACATATAGACTATAGATAGAACGAATATAGACGAGAGAGAGATATATACGAGAGATATATTAGATAGCGATAGAGAGAGAGAGAGAGAGAGATAGATACAGAGACAGAGAGAGAGAGAGATGGAGAGAGGAGAGAGACCAGAGAGTCCGAGAGAGAGATAGGAGAGAGATAGAGAGATGAGTAGAGAGAGAGAGAGGAGAGAGAGAGAGACGTAGATAGGGAGATAGAGAGAGATAGAGAGAGAGAGAGAGAGAGAGAGAAGATAAAGAGAGAGAGAGGATAGAGAAGATAGAGAGGAGAGAAGAGAGAAAGGAGAGAAGAGAGAGAGAGAAGAGAGATAGAGAGAGAGAGAGGTATGATGCGCACCGTAGAGAGGCGAGGAAGATACAGAGAGAGAGAGAAACAGGACACACACACACACACACACAGAGTGCGAGAGAGAGAGAGAGATATAGATAGATATAGAGAGAGAATAGATAGTAGAGATGAGAAGAGAGAGATATAGATAGTCTAGGAGAGAGAGATAGATATATATATATATAAGAGATAGAGATGATAGATAGAGAGAGAGCTAGAGAGAGAGATACAGAGATAAGAAGTAGATAATATATACTAGATATGTATATAGATAGATATATATATACATAGTATCATATTAGATATAGATAGATATATATATATATAGTATATATATATATATAGAGAGAGAGAGATGTATATAGATAGATATATATATATATATATAGATATATATAGAAAGTTGTAAAAGATATATATATATATAATATTATGTATAGATAATATATCATGTAGTATATATATAATAGATCTATATATACTATATATAAGATATATATAATATATATATATCATATGAGAGATAGATATATATGTTAATATCTATATACATATATAAAAAAAAGATATATAGAATACATATAGGATATATATATATATATATATATATATATATATATATATATTATATATATATATATATTATATATAGAATATATATTGTATATAGTATATGTAGTATAAACTTTATATATATATATATATATATATATATGAATATATAATATATATATATATGAACTTGGTAGGGAGTACTTTTCTTATATATATATATATATCTATATATATATATATATATATATAGTATAATATTTATATATTATATATATATATATATAACACACACACACACATATGTGTGTGTGTTGTATGTGTGTGTGTACGTAGGTCATATGCATACAGAGAAGGAAGAAAGATAAGAGACACAACACACACACACCACCACAACAACCCCCCCCCCCTCACACACACACCACACATATATAATATATTAAGAAATATATAGGATATATATATAATATATATATATATATATAGATATATATATATATATAGATACACACACACAGATAGATATATATATATATATATAGAAGATAGATAGATAGATATATATATGACGAGAGATTATATATATTATAGATATATATATATATTATATAATATAAGCATGTA
>NC_051390.1:25491403-25493903 GCF_015228065.2 Penaeus monodon
TAATCTGTCCTTGTGCCTCTGATTACTGTAATTTGCGAAGCAGCGCATCTCACCAAGCTCTGTCTAAATAATGCTGATCCGGAGACAACAACAGCCCTCTTTTGCCAACTGTGTGACATTGGCCATCAGATGGACTGGTCAGCGGCGCGGATTGTCTTTCCTTCCGCTGATGTCCACGCCCGCAGACTCGTGGAATCCTCCTATAAAGTTGCACCTAATTCAAGATGAACAGCGGCTTTTCTTCTGATAATAGTGTCCTTGCTTCCCACATCCTCCGCCTTCTCCCGTATGCCGGCCACCCGGCATAAAGTCCGCCTGATCCTCCGACCTGATGTGACCTCCCTCTGCTTCCGTTCGTCTGTCCTCACCTGCCACGTGTTACCGCGTTGCCTCTCCTCTCTCTCTTTTATACCCCTCCTCTCCCTTTCCTCTTAGCCTCCGGGCTAGTACAGTGGTAACGTGTCGGCCTCTCATCCGAGGGTCGGGGTGGTTCGCGCCCCGCCCAGGCGCGAGAAGTTGCAACTGTCGCCTGGAGGTTACCGCTGTGGCTGGGCACCACGGCGGGGAAGGACTAGGTTCAGCCGAGTCAGCACCAGCTGACACACGTGAGCGAGTCGGCATTAGTCGACACAGGCAGGACTCCCCTCATGGGCATAGCCCGGGCGATGCTAATCTTCGCACATCAGACTTATCCTGATCCTTTCCTCTTCAGACTTGAGGACAGAATCCAGGTGGATTTCGAAGCTATAGTCTCATTTTCATAAATCTAGTTATTGTATTGTGGGTTTTTCTTTCACACACACATACACACACACACACACATATAGATAGATAGATAGATAGATAAACAAGACAAGTGAGACAACATGTGCGATATCCTCCTGGATTAAGTCTTTAGGTCTGAAGAGGAAATGGAGAGGAGGGAGTGTGGGAGGGAGAGGGGGAGAAGCAACGCTGCAAACAAAGGGCAAGTGAGGACAGGTGAACGGAAACGAAGGTAGGTCTGGCTGTTCAAAGGGTGAGACAAGAGAGAGTAAACTGAGGACATGGGAAACGAAGAGACTGTCAGCAGGAGAAACATGTAAACGCTCACCCACACTCTCACACTTCATATGCATACAGTGTGTGTGTGTGTGTGTGTGTGTGTGTATATATATAATACACACACACACACACACACATACACACACACACACACACAACACACACACATATATATATATATATATATATATAAATATATATATATATATATATATATATATATATATATATATATATATATAAATATATATATATATATATATATATATATATATTTATATATATATATATATATATATATGTGGTGTGTGGTGTGTGTGTGTGTGTGTGTGTGTGTGTGTGTGTATGTGTGTGTGTGTGTGTGCGTGCGTGCGTACGTGTGTGCGCATGTAGAGAGAGAGGGAGAGACTGTATACATAGCAGTGGCCGAATGAAAATCGTACCCACAATTCAATAAGATCTGGATTTCAAGTCCCAACCCTTGACAGATAGCCACATCTCTCTACTTAAAAAAAAATCCACAAAGATAAAATATACGACTGGACATATCACCGTTGTTTACTTTAAAACAGCTCTCTTTTGTCGGTAAAAGTCCAATATTGAATCCCATATTTATATAGTTACACTCGAACGATTATTGGGGAAACGTTCAGATGTTGTTCCCTTCTAGCAACGTTCATTTTACCGCAGAGAAATTGTTTTCAATGCTACCTTTCGTGATTTCATAGATCACTTCATATTTCCTACAATTTTACATGGTTATTGTGATTTTTTTTTTTTTTTTTTACAGACTAAGTACATGTCTACGAAGGAATTGAACAAACACACATTGGTTATAACAGTTAAATTTAATATTATTATTATCATCCACATTATTATTTTTCATTATTATTATTTGCATTATTATAGTTACTACTACTTCTCTGGTTATTATTATTATTATTATTATTATTATTATTATTTATTACTATTTTTATTATTACTATTATTATTATTATGTTGTTGTTGTTGTTGTTGTTGTTTCTGTTGTTGTTGTTGTTTTTGTCGTTACTCTTATTGTTGATGTTATTGTTATCAATTTTATTATTGTTTTTCTTGTTACAGCAATCACCATCCTTATTATTATCATTATCATTATGATTTATTATTATCATTGTTATTATTATAAATTATTATTATTAGTAGTAGTAGTTGTAGTATAATTATTATCATTATTATTATTTATTATTATTATTATTATTATTACTATTATTATAATAATTATTATTATTATTACTATTACTGTCATTACCACCATCATCATGATCATGATCATCATCATCATAATGATAATAATAATAATAATAATAATAATAATCATTATTATTATTATTATTATCATTATTATTAGCATTAGCATTAGCATTATTATTAGCACTGGTACTGTTATTACTACTACTACTACTACTACTACTAT
>NC_051390.1:25496403-25497960 GCF_015228065.2 Penaeus monodon
TTATTAAGGAAATGAAATCAGCTTTTTTTTTTTCTTTTTCTTTTTTTTTGTTTGTTTTTTTGTCTCTCTCTCTCTCTCTCTCTCTCTCTCTCTCTATCTATCTATATATCTATCTATCTCAGTAATATCCCACATTCCCATTTTATTTCAAAGTACAAGAATTAACGGTAGAACAAAACACAAGAACTAAAAAAAAAAAAAAAAAAAAAGACAAGGAATCGTCTCTCATTCCATTTTCCTTGAGTAAATATTCTTCACGGGAACACAAGCCTGGTTGGGGCTTGGGGGTCGAACGCAATTTCTCCTGTAAATCAATCAAGGTAGTTTTTTTTAAGTTCTCTCTACAAGACGGGATTGACGGGGGGATACCATGTACTTTGTAGGCTTGATTGTCTCAATATATTTGTTGTATCTAAGAAAGGTTAAATAATGGTTATCCTATAGTCCCATTAATAAAAAATATTTCTATATTCAGTCCATACTCAGAAGTGCAGGATTTGTTTTCCCTGGTTTAGTCATTTTCTCTTCTTTTTTGCGTGGGTTATTCCTTCCATAAATAATTCCACTGCGCGTTAGAATACTATCATATGCTATCTTACAAAAAAAACAAATAATAATCACATTAACGAGAAATAATCACACTAAACCGAACTCAAACTGTGTTGGAAATAGAAAACCATTAGGCTGATGGACGTAGATAGTACACGCAGGTATAATAAAAATAACTATAGCGAGTTCCCTGCTGGATTATAGGCAAGATTTCCAGCACAGGATATTCACGGTCACGAGCGAGAGCCGCAAAACTCTATGGTCTTCTTCATCACGTTTGACTATCTACCTTTTTGCAACATGGATGAGTCTTAACCAGAAGGATACATATTGCTTTGTGCACTAAAATTCATACGTTCGCTACAGCTATCTTAATTACTTTTGTTGTTCTAATTTATATACTTTCTTTTCTCTTCCTTCTTTCTCGCCCTGTTCATATATCTTCATAATTCATAAGTTAGCTGACTTACATTGAGGGAAAATGAAGAAAAAAGAAAACGAAGAAAAAGAAAAAGAAAAAGAAAAAAAAATGAAAATGAAAATGAAAACGAAAAGAAAGGAGAAAAAAAGGAAAAGAAAAGAAAAAGAAGAGGAGGCGAACGTAAAAACCGTACAATAAGAACCCATATATAAAGCACGATTTACCCCGGCAGGGATCCTTTTCGCTTAGGGACTGTGTGCTCAATGTGTTAATGACTTAAACTTGGACTCCCGCAATAACAAAAGAAGAGGTTAGGGTTGTTGCTATCTGTAAAATCAAGCCTACAGTGTATAGCATCACTAAAGCTAAACATAGTGCATACGATACTATTTTCCAACAGACCGATTTATCAACTTATTATTATTATTTTTATTATTATTATTATTTTCAAATAAGAAGAAAATAGTATATCCTTCATATTATAAAGTATCTCTCTATCTATCCTCATTACTATTAACATTATTAGCATTATTATTATTAGCATGGTCAGCGTTAACATTACGATTTTACATTACTATTAACATTTT
>NC_051390.1:25510560-25515560 GCF_015228065.2 Penaeus monodon
AACAAAAAAAAAAAAAAAAAAGACAAGGAATCGTCTCTCATTCCATTTTCCTTGAGTAAATATTCTTCACGGGAACACAAGCCTGGTTGGGGCTTGGGGGTCGAACGCAATTTCTCCTGTAAATCAATCAAGGTAGTTTTTTTTAAGTTCTCTCTACAAGACGGGATTGACGGGGGGATACCATGTACTTTGTAGGCTTGATTGTGTCAATATATTTGTTGTATCTAGGAAAGGTTAAATAATGGTTATCCTATGGTCCCATTAATAAAAAATATTTCTATATTCAGTCCATACTCAGAAGTGCAGGATGTGTTTTCCCTGGTTTAGTCAATTTTCTCTTTCTTTTTTGCGTGGGTATATTCCTTCCATAAATAATTCCACTGCGCGTTAGAATACTATCATATGCTATCTTACAAAAAAAACAAATAATAATCACATTAACGAGAAATAATCACACTAAACCGAACTCAAACTGTGTTGGAAATAGAAAACCATTAGGCTGATGGACGTAGATAGTACACGCAGGTATAATAAAAATAACTATAGCGAGTTCCCTGCTGGATTATAGGCAAGATTTCCAGCACAGGATATTCACGGTCACGAGCGAGAGCCGCAAAACTCTATGGTCTTCTTCATCACGTTTGACTACCTACCTATTTGCAACGTGGATGAGTCTTAACCAGAAGGATACGTATTGCTTTGTGCACTAAAATTCATACGTTCGCTACAGCTATCTTAATTACTTTTGTTGTTCTATCTTATATACTTTCTTTTCTCTTCCTTCTTTCTCGCCCTATTCATATATCTTCATAATTCATAAGTTAGCTGACTTACATTGAGGGAAAATGAAGAAAAAGAAAACGAAGAAAAAGAAAAAGAAAAAGAAAAAAAATGAAAATGAAAATGAAAACGAAAAGAAAGGAAGAAAAAAAGGAAAAGAAAAGAAAAAGAAGAGGAGGCGAACGTAAAAACCGTACAACGAGAACCCATATATAAAGCACGATTTACCCCGGCAGGGATCCTTTTCGCTTAGGGACTGTGTGCTCAATGTGTTTATGACTTAAACTTGGACTCCCGCAATAACAAAAGAAGAGGTTAGGGTTGTTGCTATCTGTAAAATCAAGCCTACAGTGTATAGCATCACTAAAGCTAAACATAGTGCATACGATACTATTTTCCAACAGACCGATTTATCAACTTATTATTATTATTTTTATTATTATTATTATTTTCAAATAAGAAGAAAATAGTATATCCTTCATATTATAAAGTATCTCTCTATCTATCCTCATTACTATTAACATTATTAGCATTATTATTATTAGCATGGTCAGCGTTAACATTACGATTTTATTATTATTATCATTACTATTATTGCTATCATCACATTTATTATCATTACTATTATATTATCGAGGTTACTGATATTATATGATGATACTGATATTAATTATGATGATGACGATATCAATAATGATGAAAAAGCATTTTAAGAGTAAAAAAATTAAATGATGATAAATAATATAAAATTATGAATCACCACAACTGTACTGAGCCAGCTGTGAAATAGTTGTCAAAATAATAGGGCAAGTAGCTCCAAAACAATAGGTACATAATGTTTCAAACTTCACAATATCTTTAAGCTTTAATCATAACTATATGAAAAGGTAACACGACTCTAATTTACTTAAACAAATCTAAGCTTATGATAAAAAAAAGAGAAATTTCAATACAGATTAGTGCTTTGCGTCTCAGGAGGGGATTTCCGCACCTAATGAAAGAATCAGAAATAGCGCAGGTCGTTTTGCATTCCCAACGGGTAAACAAAACTATGAAATTACACACGCTTTTTGGGAAAACAAGATAGAGGGAAGGGAGGGACGGAGGAGGGAGGGCAGGACGGACAGAGAGAGAGAGAGAGAGAGAGAGAGGAGAGAGAGAGAGAGAGAGAGAGAGGGGAGAGGAGAGAGAGAGATCAGAGAGACACAGGAAGATAGAAAAGGAGAAAGAAGAGAAAAGAGAGAGAAGACAAGGCAGGAGAGGGAGAGAGCAGAGCAATATGAAGAAAAACAGAGAGAAAAGAAGAGAAAGAGAGAGGGAGAGAGAGAGAGAAGAGAGAGAGAGAGAGGGAGAGAGAGAGAGGGAGAGAGGGAGAGAGAGAGAGAGAGAGAGAGAGAGAGAGAGAGAGAGAGAGAGAGAGAGAGAGAGAGAGAGAGAGATACAGACAGACAGACAGACAAATAGATAGAAAAACAGAGAGAAAAAGAAAGGGAAAGGACAGAGAGAGAGAGAGAGAGAGAGAGAGAGAGAGAGGGAGAGAGAGAGAGAGAGAGAGAGTGAGAGAGAGATGAAGAAGAAGAAAGAGGCACATACACAAGCATACACACATACAGACCCAGACAGACAGAAATACCAAAAGAAAAGGAAGAGAGAAACATAGACTGGGAGCAGTGACTTTCATTTAATAAGAATACCGTCAAGCAGGAAATCATTAAGAGCTTGATTAGCCACTTGCCCCGCCCAGTGAAATCATCGAGACAGTTTGAGTGGCCTGAATCTCCCAATGTTTAATTGAAAGCGTGTTTTCTTTGCGGGAGAAGAGGAAACTAAGGCAGGCTGCGAGTTAGAGAGAAAAGGGGAAATAAAATATGCTAGTGGGTGGAAAACTGTGCGTGTAATTCAGCCACCATCCTCCTCATCATCATCATTATCATCATCTACAATGTCATTCATTATCGCCATCATCACCACGCTCATCAATGTCAGCATTATCAAACCATGGTCATTATCAAGATCATATTCATAGTTATCACATTTATTATCTTTACAGCATTTACCTCTTTTTCGTTTCTTTAGCATTATAAACGTCTTTTTATTTGTCACAATACGTACTCTGCATACTCCCTCTTCATATCCCCACAGCAATATACATTTCGAAGTAGCAATACAATTAAAAATAATGCCTCCCCGTCATTGTTGAGAGAGCGAGCAGGTGGACCTCGTAAAAGATAGGATTACCAGGTTATTGCTGCGTATTCTCCCATGCGTAAAGTGTGGGGACAAACTTTTAACATTAATTTCCAGCCTTTGCATCCTAAAGTACTTAATGGGGATTAGTTTTACCATTATATATATATTTGTTTTTTTTTCTTTTTTCTTTTTTTGTTCATTTGCCTGCCTTTTGAAATGAATTTTACCGAGAGGACATTAATGAGCATTTGTTTCGAAAGTCAGATAACAAATCGGAATGGTTTGCATGTTTAAAAAAAAACTGCATATGCTGGGTATCTCTATACGTACTCCTGTTTATCCCTCTCCCGTCTCAATGGTATTTCGTGCAGTGTTTGATCCTTTTCTTAACAAGATTATCATAATGACGACATCTTTTCCGTCTCACTATTTTAACTAGCAGTGTTAAGATTTAGACATTTATTATCCACCTAGATAAGACACTGCCAAAACCGAATCAACAAGCTATCGCATTATTAACATTAGGTATAATCATAATCCTGGACAAGCCGAAATTATAAAATCAAAAGAGCCATTTGAACCTTACCAATACTTTTCATTTGCTGTGTGAAAACTCTAATTTGTTGACGTCTAGCTTTAATGAAGTCATCGCCACATAAAAAGTAGATTTCTCCTGAAAATGACACTAGCATTAAAAGTGCCAGATTTTGTGCATCAGATGAACTCGCCACATTGACCCCATTGGGTAATAAAATCTAGGGGAAAGAAACCCGCATTTCACTATATCTATTCTACTATGATTTATATTGTTATTATCATCATCATCATCATCATCATCATCATCATCATCATCATCATCATCATCATCATCATCATCATCATCATCATCATCATCATCATCATCATCATCAACATTAACATTAGTACTACTACTACTACTACTACTACTATTATCATTATTATCATTATTATTCCTACTATATTATCATAGCTATAATCGTTATTATTATTATTACTACTACTACTATTATCATTATCCTTATAATTATCATTATTATCATTATTGTTGTTATTATTAGTATTTGTATTAGTATTAGTATTAGTATTTGTATCATGATTATTATAATTTCTTATCATAACTATTTTTACTAATGTTATCATTACCATTATTATAATTGTCATTCTATTATCATTATCATTATTATTATTATTATTATTATTATTATTATTATTATCATTATTATTATTATCATCATCATTATCATTAGCATTATTATAATTTTTATGATTTCTACTGCTATTACTACTATTACTGTTGTCATTATTATGATTATCATTATTATTTTCATTATTATTGTTGTTGTTATTGTTATTGTTGTTGGTATTATTATTAGTATTATTATTGTAATTACTATTATTATTATTATTATTATTATTATTATGATTATTATTATTATTATTATTATCATTATTATTATTATTATCATCATTATCATTATCATTATTATAATTTTTTGTTATGATTTCTACTGCTATTACTACTATTACTGTTGTCATTATTATGATTATCATTATTATTTTCATTATTGTTGTTGTTATTGTTGTTGTTGTAGTAGTAGTAGTACTAGTAGTAGTAGTAATAGTTATTGTTGTTGTTGTTAATATCATTATTATTATTATTATTGTTATCATCATTACCATTATCAGTGTTATTATCATCACCATTACTAATATTATTATTACTAGTTTTATTATTATTATCATTATCATTATTATAATTACTACTACTATTACCACTACTACCACCACCACCACCACCACCACTACTACTACTACTACTACTACTACTACTACTACTACTACTACAACTACTAATACTACTACTTCTACTATACTACTATTGTAATCATTATTATTATTATCATTTATGTTATCAATATTTTTTCATGATTATTATCATTATCATTCATTTCTTATCGCGTGAAACTATACATCCACCCACGTGCTAATGTATTATATTGTGAACATTA
>NC_051390.1:25520560-25523060 GCF_015228065.2 Penaeus monodon
GGACCAAAAAAGCACATATACTGCACGTTACTCTAGTAAGGATAATTAGATCCAAAGCGTAATAAACATAGTACGATTGCGATTTCAACAACATATTAGCGAAAAGAAACAGAAAGGAATAAGTGAAATCGTGTTAAACAATAAACATAGCGAAAAGAAATAGAAAGAAAGAAATGAAATCGTGTTAAAACTTAAATTGGCTGTCTTATACTCGGTCTCTTCTGATCTCCCAGTTTCATTGTACGTTTAATGTACATTTAAACAATGGAAATGGGCTAAGATAGTATAGTTTAGGCTTAGGTTTCTTTAACTTTGATAACTAAACTGCTATCTATAGGCCTAAGACAGTCCTGACGTTGGAAATTACATGTAGGCTTAAGGAGTGTCCTTTAAAGTTCTATTATCCTTTTATGTTCTTAAAATTTTGTTTTTTTCAATTTTCTTTTCTTGAAGAAGAGTGATTTTATAATTGTTAAGCAAAATCTAAAAGAAAGGAATTACTCTGAAAGAAATTCATTAGCATTTTAAACACGTGATGCTACATTAACATATTTATGTTAATAAGACTCACCGTAATTCGAAACTGATTATTAATTTTATACACTGAGAAAGGTTCTCAAAACGGACGCACATTACAATTACTTACGGAATCATAAGAGAGAGAGGGGGGGGAAGAAAAGAGAGAGAGAGAGAGAGAGAGAGAGAGAGAGAGAGAGAGAGAGAGAGAGACAGACAGACAGACAGACAGACAGACAGACAGACAGAGACTGAGACTGAGAGAGAAAGAGACAGAAACAGAGACTGAGACTGAGACAAAGACAAAGACAGAGAGGCAGAGACAGAGAACGAGAGACAGGCAGACAGAGAAAGTGAGAAAGAACGAAAGAAAAAAAAAAAAAAAAAAGAGGGGAACAGAAAGAGAGAGAGAGTGCTAGGAAAAGAAAAAGGGAAGAGTAAGAAATGTAGAGAAGCTGAAGTTTTATAAAGGTGGAATGCATCGCTGTCATTTGCCTTTCAATACTCTTTTATGAGGTCGTGTTTTGCCTTAAATAGCTCCTATATGAAAAAGTCGACTCGTGTGACATTTCGAACTAGAAAGGGGTTTCCCAATAAGTAGGGTTTTGAAAGTCATTAGTTAGTAGTATTATATCATTATAACTTTTTTATGTTATTTTTATTAATTTTCCCTATTTAATGCACTGTAAATTTTTCATTATTTATTGTCATATTTATATTTCAACTATCAAAATATATTATATATTTTAATTATCACTATATCATATCATCATCATGTCCCCCCTCCTCATCATCAGTATCATTGTCACCATTTTTCATCATATTTCTATATTTATTTTCCTTTTAGTGATGACTATTGTTACAATTTTATAAATAATAATAAAAATAATAATTATTTTTTATTTTATTTTGGGGTTTGTTGTTGTTGTTGTTGGTTTTTTGTTTTTGGGTTTTTTTATCATTTTCAAAATACCTTTTCTTTTTACATCACTAATCTTATCTTTCCCCCAAAATAATTAAAAAAAAAAAAAAAATGAAAATTTTGCTAAATATCTTCAACACAACCCCATTTTTCCTTTCCCTTAAACGGGCGGAACGGGGAAACAATTAAAGCGCCGGTTAGCAAGGATCTCAAAGCTAAAAGTGCCGTTGTTCGTGCAAAGAAAATAAAAAGGTAAGGTCGAAGGTCAATTTTGTTAGCTTAGAAAACTTAGGTGGTAAAAAATGGGTTGGGGTGGGGAATTTCGTTTTTTTCTGTTTTTTTGTATATTCGTTTTTCGATTATTAATTTTCTTTGCGGGTTATTTATTTTTTATTATTATATTTTTTTTATTATTATTTTATTTTTTTATTTTTTATTATTTTTATTATCATTATCTTTTAAATAGTAGTAGTAATGTGTACCCGGATTATTATTGTATTACATGGTTTTTTTTATAAATTTTTATTTTTTAATTTATTTTTTTGTAATACTATACCGGTATTATTATTTTTATTATGATTTTCCAAATTATTATATTACTACTACTGTTTTTATCATTATTGTTATTATTATTATCATCATCATTCTTGGCTTATACTTTTGTACATTATTTTATTTCCTGCTTCACTTATCACGACTGACCTCTTCAATTAATCAGTTATTTGTAATTAATGCTAGACAGGACTTCCCCTCAATTTAATCCTCTGGTTCTATAGACGGTTGGTTTCTTTTTATCACATTTTATGTAAAAGAAGAGAGAGAGAGAGAGAGAGAGAGAGAGAGAGAGAGAGAGAGAGAGAGAGAGAGAGAGAGAGAGAGAGAGAGAGAGAGAGAGAGAGGGAGGGAAACAGAGAGAAAGAGAGAGTGAGAGTGAGAGTGAGTGAATGAGTGAGTGAGTGAGTGAGTGGGTGAAAGTGAGAATGAGAGAGAGTGGGGAGAGTGAGAGAGAGAGAGAGAGAGAGAGAGAGAGAAAGGAGAGAGAGAGAGAAAGGAGAGAGAGAA
>NC_051390.1:25530560-25535560 GCF_015228065.2 Penaeus monodon
CTCTGCCATAACACGAGAGGAAAACGAGAAAAGGAAAATAAACAAAACATGTAATTTGTACAAGAGGAACCCGGTCCAGACACTGGTAAGGCTGATGTCTTTCATTACCGTGTTGATTGAAACCCTAATTAAGTTGTTCCATGTAATTTCCACTGCTGGAGAGCGTAGTTTGGAAGTTTATCGAGCTGGTCTGCTGGGAGGTCATGGTGCTTAGTAGATGGTCGAAGTAAGGAACGGGATGATACAGAATTTATTCTTCTCTCATGTAGTCGTGGATAACCAAGCGGGAGAGAGGAGGTGGGAGGGAGAGAGTGAGGGGAGGGAGAAAGAAAGTAGGAGGGAGAGGGGGAGAGGAGGAGAGAGATAGAGAGAGGGAGAGGGGAGGGGGGAGGAGAGAGAAGGGGGAGGAGTGAGGGAGTGAAAAAGAAAGAGAGAGGGGGGGAGAAGGGATGGAGGGAGGGAGAAAGAGAGAGAGAGAGAGAGAGAGAGAGAGAGAGAGAGAGAGAGAGAGAGAGAGAGACGGACAATAGAAAAAAAATGACATGCAAACAGACAGACAGACGGAGGCAAAGTCAGAGAAAACAAAATTAACATAATCATCATCATTACCACTGATAACGATTAAGGCAACGATAATGATGATATCCCGGTAATAATCGCAAAGACAATCGGCCAACACTCCAATTCACAAAGTGTTTTCCAATTATCCTTTTTATTTACAAAACACCATCAGGCAAGCCCAAAACAAAACCACACAACTAAACCATCACACCAGAAGAGTCAAAAAAAGAAGTAGTGAAGATCACCCAGCACCGACCATTACTGCTGAAGGAGAGGCAGACGAAACACACGCGAAAGAGGGGGTCGGGAGAGAGAGAGAATGGGGCTTCGAGGCAATTGTTATTAAAGCTGGAGAGGCCCATTGCGGAAGCCCAGGGATGTAGGCTATTGTGCATGACCTCCCCGTCAAAGCATTGGTGTGTTTTGCTTCCGGAATATTGAATTTCTCGTAGCAGAGAGGGCCTTCGATGAGCAGGGTTGTCGAGGGCGCACGAATTGCGTTTGTTTGTTAAAGAATGATGGTCAGTATTGTCATCTTTATATAAAAAATGGAGGATTTAATAATTTAACTTTTTGCTGTTGTTAATTTGGGTATTCCAATTGATAACTTGACTGGAATGAGTGTTGGGAGGACGAGATGTGAAAAGTTCAAGTCATATGTTAGTTCTAGGTGCAGAAGTTTTAAATGATTCGGTGTCTATTATCATTTATTTTCATCCTCTATCAAAACAAATATTGTATGGTACTGCATTGTTCACTATTCAGACAATAATTCTAAATGTATATACGGTTATAAGTGAAGGAATAATTGGAAACTAAAACATGAGGACTCGAAGAAAATATTTAACCAATACAGTCACAAATTGTACATATGTATTCATATAATTCAAATCGATTTGTACTAAGTTCTGTCTAATATCAAACACGTATACATATATAACAAAGTGTACCAGTCTGATATAAAGAATTTATTGCCATAACCATCTTCCATGGAATCTACAAAAGAAAAAAATACAAGAGTGAACAAGCAAAAACTTATATAAAACTGTACTGTGTTTACATCTTACATAACTTTAAATACATTGCACATATCCCCCTTCTCAAGTAATCAGCTCCCTTCATGGCAATTTAATGAACCCGTTTTTACAATGTGGAACTTAGAAGCCGAACCAGAGACGCAGCTCAAGGCAAAGGTCAGGCTGAGGTCAACACAGGTCGAATGTCAAGCTGGTAGATCTTTATAAAATTCTAAACTTCCTGAAAGATTAATTTCTCATGCTAATTACTTGGATAATATTCGGACTTACCCAATACTTCTTCCTCTCTTGCTGATACAGGTACATGTTACAGCGCTTTAAATAAAAACTCTCGAGATCTTAACAACGTAAGTAAAATCACCATACGTCATCCTTACCAAAGACAGACCCTCTTCTTGACAAAGTCCATAACATTCGGCTCAATGCATGCGATTTCCTTTCTCTTTGTATTTACTTTTTATCGTCTTTTTTCTCCTTTTTTCCTTATTCAGCTGACTCTTTCATTCTGTCCAA
The DNA here is from genome assembly GCF_015228065.2 of Penaeus monodon. Taxonomy (NCBI): domain Eukaryota; kingdom Metazoa; phylum Arthropoda; class Malacostraca; order Decapoda; family Penaeidae; genus Penaeus; species Penaeus monodon. Next base: position 25,532,672 of record NC_051390.1, read on the forward strand.
AGAGAGTTCTCAGTGAGAGAGGCCAAAGCTATTCTAGATGCATGCAATTGATTTTCGTTGCATTTTTGATGGTCTTGGAAAAGCCTCGTTCTTTTCAGATTGCAGAATGGGGGAACGATGTTATTGTCTTTGGCGATTCTTTATTTTTGTAATCATTTCCCGCCTATTTTGGATTTCCTGTCGACAATAGAAAGCTATTAATAAAAAAAACATATACACAAATAATGAATAAGTGTGCTATTTATCAATACTATCGCTTCTAAGTAAAAGCGTTTTCTGTATCACTCACCAAATTAAGTACAGCAGTAAAAGGACACATCAGTAAAGAAAAACAAACCACGAAGTAACCACAGCGTAACCAAACTCTCACGTACACCTAATAAAAAAAATAATATAAATAAACACAAAACCATCATGTTTGTGCATTTCACACATAGAAAGATAAAGTTTCTCGAACTGTCCTGCTCTCTAGGTCCGTCTGCTGCAACAGAGTCCAGAGTACTTAACTTTGTACCGAAATTAAATAGTGCTGAGGCTGCTCTCCTTCCGTGGACTGTGGAGAAACATTGTGTGTTGCTATAATTGTTTAGATTCGGTAAGTTATAGAACTATTATAGGAAGTAATGATAATGATTTGATAATTATGAATGATTATAATAGTGGTAATTATAAGGACGATGGTAGAGGTAAGGATGTTGATAATGATGATTATAACAATAATATTAATGATAACATTAATGATAATGATAATAATAATAATAATAATAATAATAATAATAATAATAATAATAAAATAATAATAATAATAATAATAATAATAATGATAACAATAACAATAGCAATAACAATAACAATAATGATAAAGTTGATAATAATGACCATGATAATGAAAATAAAGATCAGCAGTAGTCGTACTTATAACGAATGCAATAGCAAAAGCTGTTATTGATAGTAAAGATAAATACACATAAAATACTTTGCAATATACATAGCAACAAATACACCAGCGTTGCGACCATACTGAGTAGAATAATTCCATCTTCCTTTCCTTTGAGTTGCTACGCTGAAACTCGAGGCTAAACCTCCACCCATTCTTCTCGTCCTCACAAGTGCAGCTTCCATTAAAAAAAAAAAAAAAAAAAAAAATCTTAAAAAAATATATAAGAGTAAAGAGAATATCCTTACCCTTCAGAAAACTAGTATCAAAAACCATTAAGAAAATTGAGGTAATTTACCAAAGCACAACGAAACTCGATGGGCCACAAGGGGAGCTTTGGCCATGGTCAGGAATAAATAGGAAGATGGGGGAGACTTGAAAAAGGTAGCGGAGGAGAATTCGATCGGGAGGAGGCGAGGAGAGGAAAAAGGAAAGGGGGAGGAGGGGAGAGGAGGAGGGGAGGGAGAGGGAGGACGGACGAGGGAGGGAGGGGAGGGAGGGAGGGAGGGAGAGGAAGGAGGAGGAAGAGAGGGGGAGAGGGGCGAGGGAGGGAGAAGGATACTGGATGCAGTTTAGAGAAAAAAAGGAAAAAGGAGGGAGGGTGAGCAAGGGGATACAATGGTTGAAAAATGTTAGACGAAAAATAATATTTAAGTCAATATTAATAAGCCTACTTACGTGAGATGAATTTAATAATAATAATAAAGAGAGGAGGATAAATAAAAGATGAGAAATTTTCAAATTAATTTTTCGTTATTAGTTCCATATTTTTTCATACCTTTTTTGAGTTTTAGATATTTTAATTATCATCATTACCCTATATATTTTAATATCATATTCTTATGTTTTTTGTTTTTGTTATTGTTATTATTACTATTATTTAATTATCTATTATTATGTCATTATTATTATTATATTATTATTTTATTATTATCATTATTATTATTATTGTTATTATTATTATTATTATTATTATTATTATATTGTTTATTTTATTATTATTATTTTATTATTATTGTTGTTGTTGTTGTTGTTATATTTAACTATTCTGTTTATCATTTATTATAATACATTACATATTATTGTTACTTTTTCATAGGGTAATTGTTAATATTTTTATATCTCATTATTGTGATTTTACTGATCATTACGGATCAGAGAATTTCAATATTTTCTTGTTCGTGTGGGTATTTTCTGTAATCCGAGTAGGATAGATGGAAAGAACAATATAGATAATTAGATGCTTAAGATAACTCGGCGATAATACAATAGAAATAAACAAGTAAATGTCATCATGGGGTAATGGGTACGATGTGGGAAGAACATTAGAAGAGAAGAAAGGAAGATAGTCAGAAGATAAAAGAAAAGATAGAAAAGAATAGATAGACAGACAGATAAACGGATCAGAGAGAGAGAGAGAGAGAGAGAGAGAGAGGGGGGGGGAGACAGGACAGACAGACATGACAGAGAGAGAAAACGGATAGAGAGAGAGAGAGAAGGGAGAGAGAGAAGCAGAGAGAGGAGAGGGGGCAAAAGACAGAGACAAAAAGTCAGAGGGAGAGAGAGAGAGAGAGAGAGAGAGAGAGAGAGAGAACTGAGAGAGAGGAGAGAAGAGAGGGGAGAGAGGGGGAGACAGACAGACAGACAGACAGACAGACAGAGAGAAGAGGGAGACAAACAGACAGGCAGACAAACATGAAGTCAAATAAACGACTCAAGAAAAGAAAAGAGAGAAGACAGAACAACAAGAGAGAGAGACAGAGACAGAAGAAACAAACATTGACCCAGAAATATTTCTCTTACGTACAATACAAATTTAAATCAAAAATCGTAAATACAAAAGAGAGAGAAAAAAGATTTACAAAGATTACACAAATAACTTTATTATAACCTTTGAAAGTGTGTGAATCGTTTTTTCGTTTATAGTGTCCAAATTAGCACACATTTGATTA
>NC_051390.1:25593964-25598964 GCF_015228065.2 Penaeus monodon
CCCCTATTTTTTTTCATTATCTGTACTTCGTTTTTTTGGCCCCCTTTTTTAAAATTTTTTCCACTCCCCCTTTTTTTCTTTTACTGATTCTCTTCATTTCTGTTTTTCGAAAGATGGAATGTTATCCCCCTGCCAATTTTTTATATATCGTTACTATATTTCTCAATCAGTAGGGAAAAAATCTATCCACTCCGCATCAATTTTTCCCGAAAATCTTATTTTTAAAATTTTTATCTTTTCAAATGTATAATATTTTAACGTAATCATCCCTAATTTTAATTTTATTAACTTCACTTCTTCTTTTTTTTAAAATTTTAATTTAGTCGCCCCTTTACACCCTTAAAGAGAAAAGCAGATGGCGGATTCTGCAAAAAATTTTTGGGTAGATAGTAAAGGAAAAATTTGGGTGTGTGCAGATAAGATGGATAGATGTTATATTTTTTTTTACGAGAAAAGAGAGAGAGAGAGAGAGAGGGGGAGAGAGAGAGAGAAAAGAAAAGAGAGAAGAGAGAGAGAGAGGGGAAGAGAGAAGAGAAGAGAGAGAAGAAAGAGAGAGGAGGAAAGAAAAAGGGGAAAGGGGAGAAAGAGAGAAGAAAGGGAGGAGAGAAAGAGAGAAAAAGGGGAAAAGAAAGGAAAAGGGGGAAAAAAAGAGAGAGGGGAGAAAAGAGAAAGAGAGGAGGAGAGAAGGAGGAGAGAGAGGAGAGAGAGGAAAAGAGAGAAGGGGAGAAGGGGGAAAAAGAGAGAGGAAGAGAGAGAAGGGGGAGGAAAAAGAGGGTTAAAAAGGAAAGGGGGGGAGAGAGAGAGAGAAAAAAAGGGGGAGAGAGAGAGGGAGGGGAAAAGGGAAAAAAGGGGGAAAAGAGAAGGGGAGAAGGAAGGGAAAAAAGGAAGAGGGGGAGAGGAGGGGTGGGGGGAGGGGGGGGAAAAGGAAAAGAGAAAAGGGGGGAGGGGGGGAGAGGGAGAGGGGGGAGGAAAAGAAGGGGTGGAAAAAGAGCATCCAGGGCCCCCGGGGGGGAGAGAGAGACCCAGGGGGGAAGGAGCTTGGGGGGTTGGAAAATTTGGGGTAAAAATATAAAGGGGATAAAAAAATTAAAAGGGAAAAAGGGGGGAAAAAAATTTTTCCCCCCTTAAAAAAAAAACAACCCCGAAAACCCTTTTTAAAAAAAAAAAAAAAAAACAAAAAAAGGAAAAAAAAAAGGGGGGAAAAAAAGAGAGGAAAAGGGGGAAAAGGGAAAAAAGAAAATGGCCTAAAAAGGGAATAAAAAAACAAAAAAATTTTGTATCCTTGGGACTTTTAAAAGGGGGGTTCCGGGTTTTTCCTGGGGGGGGGGGAAAAAAGGAAAAAAGAAAGCCAAAAAAAAAAACCTTAAAACTCGGTTTTTTGCTTTGGTTTTTTCCCAAAAAATTTCCGGGTTGGAAAGGGGGGAGGGGAAAAAAGGGGGGAAAAAGGGGGGGGAAAAAAAAGGAAAAAGGGGGGAATAAAAGGGGGGAAGAAAAAGGATGGGGGAAAAAGCAGGGGGGGAAAAAAAGGAAAAAAGGGCGGAGGAAATGGGGGGGAGAAATTGGGGGGAAAGGGGGGAAAAAGGGGGAGGGGAAGAAAAAAAGAAAGCAAAAAGAAGGAAAGGAAAAAAAAAAAGGGGGGAAAGGAATGAGGTGGGGATAGGACTCAGAAAAGCAAGGGAAAAGGAACAGGATGAGGATGAATTGGGATGGTAGAAGTAGAAGGATATAGAAAGGAAGAGAGAATAGCGACTAAGAGATAGCGAGAGTGAGGATGAAAAGAGAACAGAGTTGGAAGGGAGTTAAGGATATGACTGAGGAAAAGGGAGGTAGAGCGAGACGGAGGGAAAGGTATAAAAAAAAGATAATGAGGAAGGATTGAGGAGGAGTTAAAGAAAAGGGTGTGGGGAAAAAGGAACGAAAGAGGGGAAGGAAAGACTGAGAGGGGGGGGCGAGCGGAAGGGAAAGAAGAGGAGAAAGAGTATGTGGGAGAGGGCCTTACCATCATCTTCCTGAGGGTTCTTGGAAAGGAGAGAGAAGGGGAAGGGCCAGAACTCTCGTAAAATTCAAAAATAAAGAGGTTTCTGGGTCAAATTCTTCAAGGAATTTACTTTCGAAAAAATGTACAGTTGCCAAAGGAGTGTCCGAATCTGGGGGTGAAAGGTTGGTCTCTTCTCTGACGGATATGATGCATGATTCCTTTTTCTGCCAAGGAAGGTTGTGTATGACTGTGTGTGTCTTATCACCGTGCTTGTCAATTTCAGTTTGTGTTTGCAAAATACATTGTATGTGTTGGCAGGCACACACACACACACACATACACACACACCGAAACACACACACACCTAAACACACACACACCTACACCACCACACCTAACACACACACACCTAACACACCAACACACACACACACACACCCACACCACACACACACCACCACACACACATATATATATATAATATATTTTATATAATATATATATATATATCTATTATATCATATCTATATTTATTATATATCTGTGTTGTGTGTAGTGTGTGTGTGTGAGTGTGTGTGTGTGTGTGTGTGTGTGTCAGGGTGTGTGTGTGTGTGTGTGTGCGTGTGTGTGTGTGTTTGTGTGTGTACACATATACATATAACATCTATATTTCTCCAGGACGTATTCAGCATAAACATCATACGAAATTCAATTTAAATCCCTCACTTGTTTTGTTTGTAAATATGCGCTGGCGATCCGTATTTTACACATCCTGTAATTTCCTCGTTGATTTGGGGCTCGTTGCTAAAATTCCCCAAAATTCTGAAATTCTTACTTTCTCCATTCCATCTGTGAAATACGGGTATATCATATGATGCGTGATGTTTTCCCCATATAACAACGCAAGTTCAGACATTAATATTTCCCTCTGGTATTTTTTTCCCCTTTCTGAATAACATCGGGTTAGATATGAAATTTCGTTGCTATGCCTCGTCAAAAAATTATTCTGAGTTTAAAGGATATCTAATATCTGGAAGGTATGTATATACATATACATACATACATATACATATATATGTATATACATATATATATATATATATATATATATATAATATATATATATATATATATATATATATATATATATATATATATATATACATATATATATATATATATATATATATATATATAATATATATATAATATATTATATATATATATTATATATGTGTGTGTGTGTGTGTGTGTGTGTGTGTGGTGTGTGTGTGTGTGTGTGTGTGTGTTGTGTGTTGTGTGTGTGTGTGTGTGTGTGGTGTATGTGTGTTGTGTGTGTGTGTGTGTGTGTGTGATTATATACATATATATATATATATATATATATATATATATAGATAGATAGATAGATAGATATGATAGATAGATAGATAGATAGATAGATAGATAGATAGATATAGATATTATTATAATATATATATATATATATATATATAATATATATATATATATATATATATATAAATATATATATATATTTATACATACACACATAAAGGTGCTATCTATAAATCAACGCTAACTGCAAACACACGAACCCCCAACACATATAAAACCAAATAATCAACTATGACGCAATGATTTCACCTCATTTTCCCTCATTCGCCCGAGATAATGAGACACAGTGAATCCACATCGACGTGCCACAAACTCCCATTGTTCACACCAGCTCACATAACGAAATATCAATAACACCCTGGCTCATAACACAGAAGAATCAATGGTTTCATAACGCCAGGATAATATATTCTCTGGATTACCTGGTTAGCTGTGGATTACCGATGAAATCTCCGTATTATAGTGTATTAACGACGGTCCAATAAATATTCATAAATTGTGCTACCATATATATAACCTCATAAAGGTTTATGTTTTTTTTTTCTTTCTTTCTGTCTTTTTCTTTTACGATCAATATTATTTTTGGGGGGTTACTTACTTAAAACTTTATTATCCTTTTGTTATCCTATTGTTTTAGCCTTTATGCTGATTTTTTTTTCTCTCTCTTTTCTTTTTTTTACCATTAGCCAATTGTTAAGATTATACTTGTCATTGCTGTTAATGTTACTTTTATTATCATTCTTGATACCATTTCATTAATTTATTATTATTATTATTATCATTATTATTATTGTTGTTGTTGTTGTTGTAGCGTGACATACTGTACTCAGCAATCCCCCCCCCCCCTAAGATGATGCTCGCTCTGTGTGTTTCGTGTATGTGTATGCGCTCCCATTGCGTGCACCGCATGTGCGTGTGTGTGTGCAAGCATGAGTATATGTACGAGTGCGGGTGTATATGTGTGTAGGTGTATTTACGAATGTTGGTATGTGCGTGTAGTTGTGCGTGATTGAGAGAACAAGTGTCGAATTGCGTGCGCCCCGCGGTCCGTGCGCTATATATATGTGGATGTGGATGTCTAAGCTGTATGTTTATGCTTGCCTGCATACGCATGTCAAGACACGTGTGTACGTGGGCTTGCGTGCCGTGTTTGCGTGGATGTGTGCGCGGTTGCGCTTGCTGATTGCCAGATGTGTTATATAGTATGTTTTTATGTATTTTATCTATCGTATGTATTTTATCTATTATTTTCCACTCTTAATGCAATATATTTCGATTGTATTCTATTGTTTATATTAGATTTTTATTGCCATTTCATCAAGTTAAAAAAAAAAAGTTCCACGTCACGAGCGTGACGTCACGGCCTCCTGCGGCCTTTGTACTGTCTGGAAAATATAATTCGTTGTTCTACTGCACCACGGAGCGTTTCTTTCCTTCATCCTCTGGCATTTTTATATATATTGTAAAGGACTGATACTACGTGGCCGACAGCTCCAGCTAAGAAACCTGAAAGGACGGGAAAAGTTCAGTTTTGAGCCTAAGTGACAGTATTAATTAAAGGTGGGAGCTGGACCCTGCAAGACTGCACTTATACATACACCACCTACCATATACCGCCTCGTGG
>NC_051390.1:25613515-25618515 GCF_015228065.2 Penaeus monodon
GCGTTTTTTCAGAATATGTTGATACGATAGTAATACTAATAATTATTGCAACTATCATTACCATGTTATATTTCTGACGCTATTACGATTTGCATAATCATTAACTGCTATTAGCTACCATTCAGGAGCTGTTACTTTCCGTTGTCATGACGACCATTACTAGCTGACAGTTATCACTAAAAACAGTCAGAGAGAGAGAGAGAGAGAGAGAGAGAGAGAGAGAGAGAGAGAGAGAGAGAGAGAGCAGAGAAGAGAGAGAGAGAGAGAGAGAGAGAGAGAGAAGAGAGAGAGAGATGAGAGAGAGAGAGAGAGAGAGACGATGAGAGAGAGAGAGAGAGAGAGAGAGAGAGAGAAGGATAGAGAGAGAGAAAGAGAGAGAGAGAGGGAGAGAGAGAGAGAGAGAGAGAGAGAGAGTGAGAGAGAGAGAGAGAGAGAGAGAGAGAGAGAGAGAGAGAGAGAGAGAGAGAGAATGAGAGATGAGAGAGCGAGACTAGACGAGAGAGAGAGAGAGAGAGAGAGAGAGTAAAACAAACAAACAAACAAAGAGAAAGAAGGAGAGAGGGAAATGAATCTTTAACCCATATCAGTCCTGCAACTCTCTGCCTTTGCATTCAACATGGGTACGAAATACAAGGAAAAACGTTTTCCCTTGACAAGTTTATGTTTTGTTGATAAAGAATTTTGCAAGCACTCTCGCTCCTGTAACATTTCATTATTGTTTTTGTTGTTATTGGTATTGGCTGTGTTTACTTATTAGTTGGTTAATTACTGTGTTTGTTTGTCCATTCTGATTTGAAATAAAATATAATTAAGAAAACCGACGATATTGGTATTGCTTTTATTGCAGGAATTACTATCATGATTATATGATATAAAAAATAAGGATAATGGCGTTGATTATAGTAGTAATGATTAAAATGATGGTGATAATGAGAATAGGAATGAGGTGATCATGGTGATGATGTGTGGTAATGATGATGGTGGTGATGATGATGATGATGATGATGATGATGATGATGATGATGATGATGATGATGATGATGATGATGATGATGATGATGATGATGATGATGATGATGATGATGATGATGATGATGATGATGATGATGATGATGATGATGATGATGATGGTGATGATGATGATAGTAATAATAATAATAATGATGATAATAATAACAATGATGGTGATGATAATGTTCATAATTATAATAATGATAATAATGATAATAATAATAATAATAATAATAATAATAATAATAATAATAATGATAATAATAATAATAATAATGATAATAATAATAATAATAATGATAATAATAATCATAACAATAACAATGATAATAACAATGAGAAACAATGATAATAATAATTATAATAATAATAATAATAATAATAATAATAATAATAATTCCCCGGAGACCATGAAGTACCGGGTTGGCGTCGGGCGGGGGCTAGTCTGTCTCATGGGTGGGGGGGACTCTTTAGCTTTGAATGGCAACCTCCCTAGTGATGGTATCACGATAAAAATACCGGTGGTTGTGACACCTTATCACCACAATCCTCTTTATGAGTGTAATGCCAAATCAAAATAACCCAGACAACGGCGTGAATGGGGCTGGAACTTTATGTGAAGGTCCCTCGCCCGGCAGGTGTTCTCCGGTTCGACAGCGGAGACCCGGTCGTTATCCTACTACTGTGAGAACAAAGTGGAATAAAGAAGTAAATAAAGTAGTTATGGAATGTTTTTACAGAAGTAAACCATTTGATGAAAATGGAAAACCTAACAGAGGATACAGGCAAAGAATGTTCAGAGAATGGAGGAACAGAGGAGGGTTTGAGTCGACTGAGCAACGTATATGTGACCAGGCCAGAGCCATCAGAAAGAACGGTTGAGTTGGAAATGATAAAAAGAAGTGTTATAGAGGGAGAGGAAAGAGAAGCTAATAATGAGGAGGAGGATGGTAGAGAGGAGATAGATAACGAAAACTTTGTGGATGGCGATGTTGAGGAAAATTTGGTGGATGAGGTAAATGTGGAGGAAATGATCAGCAAAATTGAGGTTTTGTTGTCGAAGATGATGATGTGTTAGAGAATATCTTGTCTGAAAGTCAAAGGGTAATTGTTGAGAATCTAAGAAAAATCATGTTGAAAAGAAAACAGCAGAAGGAATATCCTTTAAAAAGGTTGATAAGAACAAACTGAAGAGAAATGAATAGAGTAAATCAAGTGATTCGCCAATTGAAACCAAAAACATCACAGAAACTAATGAATTGATAAGGGCAGCAACTGTATGGGTTGCAGAACAGCTAGGGTTAAAGAAGATGGAATTTAGAGCTAAGAAAGATCCTTGGTGGAAACGCCGCATTGGAGATGATATCAAAAGAATAAGGAAAGATGTAAACATACTAGAGAGAGACTTAAGAGGTGAACTCAGTCACAAGAGAAATGAAAAATTGCAGAGACTGAAAGAAAAATATCGGGTGAATAAGAAAGGTATTAAAACTGTGGTTGAAGAATTGAAAAAAAGAATGATTGCCAAAGTGCAAAATTAAGAGATACGATCAAAGGATTAACCAGTTCAGACAAAATCGAACATTTAGTGTTGACCAGAAATTTTTTTACAAGGAACTGAATGGGGATAAAGCTAGAACAAACGAGGTACCAGATGCTGAGGAGAGTAGAAGGTTTTGGGGTGATATTTGGACAGTGGAGAAGGAACATAACAAAGGTGCAGAATGGCTTTCTGAGTTAAAGGATGAATTTAAAGGGAGACACTCACAGGAAGGGGTCACTATAAGTATTGAAAATGTCAGAAAACAAGCTAAGAAAATGCCAAACTGGAAGTCTCCAGGCAAAGATGGTGTCCAGGGATATTGGATCAAAAACCTGACCAACATGCACGACAGAATTGCTGATCAACTAAATAAGATTTTGATGGGAACGGATACCCTTTCCAAATGGTTAAAACATGGATGGACAGTGTTGTGCCAGAAGGATCCCAGGAAAGGGAATACGGTTGAGAACTATAGGCCGATAACATGCCTTCCACTGATGTGGAAACTGATGACAGGAATTATAGCTGATCAAATGTACGATTACCTAGACAGAGAACAGCTACTACCTGATGACACAAAAAGGTGCAGGCGAAAGAGTCGGGGTACAAAAGATCAGTTATTGATTGACAAAACAATCCTGAAGGATTGCAGGAAAGGGCACACTAATCTGGCTATGGCGTGGATAGACTATAAGAAAGCTTATGACTTCGTTCCCCATAGTTGGATTAGTGAGTGCATGGAAATGTTTGGAATAATGGTAACGTGAGAGACTTTTTGCAAAGAAGCATGGTGCAGTGGAAGTTGTCCTTAACTTCCAATGGAGAGGAACTCGGCGAGGTGGATGTTAAAAGAGGGATTCCAAGGGGATAGTTTGTCACCATTGTTATTTGTCTTGAGCATGATACATTATCGTCATTACTCAGAAAGGTAAATATATGCTATGAGTGGGGGAAAAAGGAGTATAAACTTAATCACCTACTCTTTATGGATGATTTAAAACTATATTCCAAGAGTGAAGAACAGATAGACTCCCTAATACAGACTACTCACATTTTTAGTATGATATAGGCATGGAATTGGAATCAATAAATGTGGGGTTCTAGTCCTAAAAAGAGGGAAGATTGTAAGATGTGAGGGCATAGAATTACCGAATGATGAGATAATAAAAGAAGTTGAACAAGAAGGATATTCTTATCTGGGTATTGTGGAATTAGATAAGGTGAAGGAGAATGAAATGAATGAGAAAACAATGAAGGAGTATAAGCGACGGCTGAGGTTAATTCTAAAGTCCAAGTTGAATGGAAGAAACAAAGTAACTGCAATTAATACCTGGGCAGTAGCAATATTCAGATATGGAGCAGGAATAATAAGCTGGAGAGAGAGTGAACTGAAAAGTATCGACAGAAAGACAAGAAAAAAACTGACAATGCATGGTGCCATGCACCCAAAGAGTGATGTAGACAGACTATATATGAAAAGGAAGGAAGGAGGTCGTGGCCTTATCAGTGTGGAACAATGTGTAAAAGGAGAAGAAAACAGCTTAGGTTTTTATGTGGCAAACTCAGAAGAGTTGTTGATAAGAGGTGCGTGTGCATCAAAAACCATACAGACAGAGGAAACAATGGAGAAAGAAGAATTCAAAAAGAAAAAGGCAGAAGAGCTCAAACAAAAATGGACAGGAAAGGCAATGCATGGGCAATTCGTTAGAGAGATGCCAGATAAGGTAGACAGGGTTAAATCTTGGGAATGGCTGTCAAGGAGTGATTTGAAGGTTGAAACGGAAGCACTCCTGTGTGCTGCACAAGAGCAATCAATAAGGACCAACTACGTGAAGCATTATATAGATAAGAGCAACGACAGTCCACTGTGTAGAATGTGTGGTAAACGAGGTGAAAGCATACAACATATTGTTAAAGAGTGCGAGAAATTAGCCCAGAAAGAGTACAAAAGACGTCACGATAACGTGGCAAAGAAAGTACACTGGGATTTGTGTAGGAAACATGGGCTTGAGCATTCAGATAAGTGGTATGAACACACCCCAGAGAGTGTTGTTGAGAACGAGGCCGTGAAAATTCTGTGGGGATATCAATGTACAATGTGATAACGTCATTCAGGCAAGAAGACCAGATGTTATAGTAATTCATAAGGAAAAGAAAGAGGCTCTAATAGTTGATATTGCCGTACCTGCAGATACGAGGATTGCAGAAAAAGAATTAGAGAAGGTAGAAAAGTACCAAGATCTGAAAAGGGAAATAAAAAGGTTGTGGGAACTGCGATGTGCAAAAGTTGTTCCAGTAGTGATTGGTGCCCTCGGAAGCGTTACAAAAGATCTTGAATGTTGGATTGAAAATATGGACATTGGGCCTGAGGTTGGAGTACTGCAGAAGACTGCTTTATTGGGGACGGCAAGAATACTGAGAAAAGTGCTAGAACTTTAAAGGAGAA
>NC_051390.1:25626015-25629521 GCF_015228065.2 Penaeus monodon
ATAGAAGAGAGGGGGAGAGAAAAAGAAGATAAGAGAGAGAGAGGGAAAAAGGGGAGAGGAAAAACTTGGGTTTAAACCTCAGTTAAAAAATTTTTTAAAACTTCCCCGGACTTTTGATTTTTTCTTTAGAGTTTAAAGAAATGCAAAAAACTTACATGAATTCTGTTGAAATTTGATAAAAGAAATAAACAAAAAATAAAAAAGTTTAAACGTTTAAAAGTACATCCCAACGTCCCTTTCCCTCGCATATATATATTTATAATATTATATATATAATATATATATATATTTTTAAAATATAAAAATTAAAATTTTATAAAGATATATAAATAAAATATAAATTTTATTATATATTATATATAATATATATAATATTTAAAATATATTTTATAAAATATAATATATATAAAATATAATACCACACAACACACACACACACACACACACAACACACACACCACCACACATATAATATATATATATAACATAATTACTATTATATATATTATATATATTTATATATATATATATATATATATATATATAATATACATATATACCCAAAAAAAACCCAAACACACACACAAATACACACACAAAACAAAACACCCCACACACAAAACCCCACACACACACAAAAACCCACACACACACCACAAACACCCCCCCATATATATATATTAAAATATATAATATAATATAAAAATATAATATATATATAATATATATATAAAATAATTATATTATATGTATTTTATTTTCCAGGCCTCGAGTTTTGCTCTGTTTTAAAAAAAAATATTTTTAATTTTGCCCTTTATTGGGAAATTTGGAGCAGAAAAAAAGGGTTGTATAAATTACCCATTCATTTTTTTTTTTTTTTTTTGGGGGTTTTTGGGGGGGGCATTTTAGAAATAATGCAAGGGGTGAGGGTAAAAGGAACCCCCGGGGCCCCCCATGTTAGCCCGGGTTAGGTCTGCCCTCGTATGGGGAGGGTGTGGAGCGGGGTGTACTTTACCACCCGGCTGCCGGGCACCTTCTTCGCCACCTGTGGGGTGACGGGCCCCGTTTTTTTTCACTTTTCAAACACGCTTTTTTTGCCACCCTCCACATACTCTTTACTATTTTAAAACTTTCCCGTTTACCGTGATATTATTATGATATATTGCTTTTATTATTATATTTTTTTTTATTTTCATTTTTTTTTTTCTTTTGTTTTTGTTTATGAAAAACAAAAGGCCTCTTTTTATTGTTAATACTGACATGCCCATCTATTAATATACACACACCACTTCTCCACACACACACGCAAAACCCCAAAGTAATTTTAACACCACTTTATATCATTATTATTTTATTGTGATTGTTATATATAATTTTTATATTTATTTTTATATGTATATTTTATAATATTTTTAAAAACTAATATATTATTTATATTTTAAATTATTTTTTAATTTCATAAAAATAATTTTATTTATATTATTTTTATAATTTTATATAAAATTTAATTATATACCCCCCCACACCCCACCACCCACCCCCCACCAAACCCCCACCCCACCCCACCACACAACACCCCCACACACACACACCCCACACAAAATATATATATATATAATATATATATATTATAAATAAAATTTTATATATATAATATATATTATTGTATATATTCTAAATAAAATATATAAATTATATATATATATTATATAATTATTATAATTATTATATATTAATTTATTTATTATTGTAATGTTATTTTGTATATGTATATGTATTTTAATTTTGTTTGTATGTTAAAATTATTTTTATCTTTATTTTATTTATTATTTTTTAAAATTAAAAATTTCCCTTCCCCCCCATTTCATTATTTATTATTTTTATTTTTTATCTTTTTTTTTTTTATCTTCCCCCCCTTGTTTTTTTTCTTTTTTATTTTTATTTTTTATTTTATTTTTTTATCTATTATATATTCTTTTTATTTTCTATTTTTTAAAAATTTTTTTTTTTTTTTCTTTCTTTTCCTTTTATAATTTCCCTTTTTCCGATTTTTCCCCCTTCTCCCGTAAACCTGTCCGTCGTCTCTTGTCTTTTTCTTTTGTTTTCCCTTCCCGGTCCCCCCGGGGTCCTCCCCGTTTGCCGTGGCGTTCCGTTTGTGGTTACCCGGGTTTGGTTTTTGTTTTTCCCCCTCCTCCCCTTCTTTTTAAAGTTGCGTACGAACTCGCTCGCGGGTCCCAGCGGGTAGAAATCTTTTTCAAATTTTGTGGCTTTTAAACGTTTAAAGTGATTTTGATGTACGCGGTAACCGGCCAACACCCCACTCGGCCCGAAAACTCTGAATGTCCCTGTTCTTTTGCATTTAAAACGCTCGGGCATCGCAGCACGACATGATTACGGGAATTTCCTAAACACGCTCGGATATGGTGGGTTGGCTCTCGGGCCTTCGGCCGAATAGGCTTCTGTGGAGGGGGGTGGGGGGCCCCGGTTGGGGTCATTTTACACACACACACACCACACACACACACACACAAACACACACACACACACACCCCACACACACACACCCAATATATATATTATATATATATATATTATATATATATATATATATAATATATATATATATATATATATATATATATATATATATATGTATGTATATATATTATGTCTATGTTGTATATATATACATAATAAATATATAGATATATATAATATATATATACTATATATAATATACTATATAAATCTATATTATATATATAATATATATCATATATATATATATGTAACACACCCACACACACACCACACACCGCACACTATTATACTATATAGTATGTATATATGTCATTATGTATATATGATGTATATATATATATGTATATATATATATATATATATATATATTATATATAATATATACTATATATATATATATATATATGTATTATAACATATATCTATCTATCTATCTATCTATCTATCTACCTATCTATCTATCTATATATTACGTATATTTATATATATATATAAATAATATATATATAATATATTTATAAATATATTATATGATATATATAATTATATATATATATATATATTATATATATAATATATATATATATTATAATATATATTATATTATTATATATAATATGTAAATAAACACACCACATACCACACTCCCAGTTTATCAGTCAGTCAACTGACTAGTCAGTCCATAAGTATATTAACAAATAAATAGAAGTAAATGAATAGATAAGGTGATGAAAAAAAAAATGTAGACGGATATACAGTGTGTAATAAATCGAAGAAAGTAGATGTAATATTAAAATGTTTAAAAAGCTTCACCAATACTTGCAGCACCAAAGTATGTAAGTAATGGAAGTACTAAAACTATATAAAAATAAAATTAAAGATTTATTTAGTTGTATCAAATATAAAAGAAGTTACAAGACGTAATTGATGGTGATAATAAATAATAACTAATACTCCTACTACTA
>NC_051390.1:25629621-25632121 GCF_015228065.2 Penaeus monodon
CCCCCATACCCTCACCCCCAGATTCTACATCACCTCTCTCGCCCCTGCTGATCTATTATCTAAAATTATCTGCCGTATCAACAGCTAAGGTCATTAGTGACGAATACTGGGCGTGATAGGTGTACTTGGGGTCCTAATCAGTGCCTATATGTGGTAGGAGGGCCTCGGGTTCACGTGCTAAAGGAGGACTCTGTGTGCTTTATTCCATTCAGCTATTAAGCACACCTTCTGTGCTATTCTTTTCGCTTATGTGTTTATTGTTCGCTCAAGCAATCTATTTATTCATTTTCAGTGGTAAAAATTCCATAAGTTTGCGCTTAGACTGACATCTGGCTAGTAATATTTCGTCACTTTAAGGTACATTTTTTTATTAATTATATATTTGTTGTATATATATATATATATATATATATATATATATATTATATATATATATATATATATATATATATATAAAATTTTATCTTACTTTATTTTATTTTATTATTTTATTTTTTCATTCCAAAAGCTGTTTTATTTGCTAGTATAACTTAATGCAATTTTGGGCCCTTTTTTACTTATCGCTCGATAGACAAAAAAAAATATCCAAGCTGTGACACATATGGTTAAAAAAAAGAAAAAAGAAAAAGAGGGGAAGATTCTAGAGAAAAAAAAGATCTTATATGTCGAATGTCTGAACCCAATATCCTGTTCCGAAGCTTTAAGATAAAACTAGTCAAAATTTGCTCAAACTTTTTCCTTTTTCTTCCCTAAGTACCTTTTTTTCCTGAAGTGATTTGTGCCTTTGGTGATCTGTATCTATTTACATATTTTGCTGCTCTGTAAAGTGTAACTTATCCTATAAATCACCGTAATATCACACTCTGAAATGATTTGCATAAATAGTAAATCTTTTGGTTTTAAAACAAAGGTTCTCTATTTGGAGATGATTTATATATATATATATATATATATATATATATATATATATATATATATATATATATATATATATATATATATATATATTCTATTTTCTTCTTTATTTATCTTCTTTGCTTTATATTCTTGGCCATGTGTTTAGTTTTAATTTCTTCTGATTCTCTCCCTCTCTATTTCTCGATTATCAATTTTTTGTTTTGGTTTTGTTTCTTACACGTTTCCCTTCTCTTCTTTCTCTTCTTTTGCTTCTTCTAATTCATCTATTTCGCCTGCTTCTTCTTCTCCTCCTTTTTCTGATTTTTATTCTTTTCTTCGTTCTTTTCTTCTTTTCCCATTCATACGTTTACTATATTTCTTCTAATTCTTATTCTTCCTCTTCATTTTTTTTCTTATCATTATTATTATTACTGTGACTATTATTATTATTATTATTATTATTATTATTATTATTATTATTATTATTATTAATATTATTATATTATTACCATTATTGTCATTATTATTATCATTATAATTATTATTATCTAATTATTGTTATTATCATCATTATTATTATTATGTTTATGATTATGTTTATGTTAATGATGATGATGATGATGATGATGATGATGATGATGATGATGATGATGATGATGATGATGATGATGATGAAGATGATTATTATAATTATTATTATTATTATTATTATTATTATTATCATTATTATTATTATTATCATTATCATTATTATTATTATTAGTAGTTTAGTTTGTTTTATTTATTATTTTAATATTTTTATTTTTATATTTTATTAGTGTATTAAAAAAGTATATTATATATATATATATATTATTATATTTTATTATTATATTATACCAATATTATTCTTTAATTCTTTTTTTTTATTTTGAAAAACAAAATATTTTTAATTTTTTTATTTATTATTTTATCTTATTATTTACATATTTGGTGGTGAAGTATTGGTGAACTTTTTAAACATTTTAATATTACTTCTTTCCTTCTTTTTATTAACCCCTTTAAAATTCCTTAATTTTTTTTTTTCATATTTTTATTCCCTTTTTACTTTATTTATTTGTTAAATACTTTAAACTATATCATTATACTATAAACGGGGATTTTTATTGTTTTTTTTCTATTTTTAATTTTTATTTATTTATTTTTAATAATTATATAATATAATAATAATATATTTATAATATAAAAATATAAAATTATATATATATATATAATATATTTAATATATTATATATATTATATTATATTAATATATATTTATATATTTATTATTTATATTATTTTTTTATTATTTATTTATATATCCCTTTACTTTTTTATATATTTATTATTTATTTTTTATTTTATTTTTTTTTTTTTTTTATTTTATTTTTTATTTTTGTTTTTTAATTACTAAATTTTTTATTTTTTTAAATTTTTTTTTTTTTATTTTTTTTTTGTGTTGGTGTGTGTGTGTAGTGTTTGTGTGTTTTTTTTTTTTTATTTATTTTTTTATTTTATTATTATTTTATTTAAATTTTTTTTTTGTAAATCACACACATTGTGTTTTAAATTGTTTCTACTT
>NC_051390.1:25637495-25639995 GCF_015228065.2 Penaeus monodon
GATAACTCTTCTCTCTTCTCTTTTATTATATACTTTTCATCTATACTATTATTGGTCATTATATAATAATATATATATATATTATATATATATATTATATTTTCATTTTTTTTTTTTTTTTTTTTTTTTTTTTTTTTTTTTTTTTTTCACACATCTATCTCTCTCTTTCTCTGTCTTTCTCTCTTATTATTACTATTGCTCTTACTTTTGTCATTATAGTAATTTATTATTATTATCATTATTATCATTCTTTTTATTATTATTATTGTTATTATCATTATTATTATCAATATTATTGTTGTTGCTGTTAATTATTATTAGTTTTTTTTTTTTCAATATTGAACAGAACAACCTATTACGCAAGATAGACAAAGTGGTCATAGAATATGTGCTCAGCCAATGAGGTATATCTAGTGATATGTCTAAAATCTTTAAGGTGTGAATCAATAGGATAGATATGCTAATTATATACTTTGCTCTTAGATTAGATTGTAAAGTTAAGTAGTTAGTTAAGTAAGTTTATTTACTACCCTGGCTATCTGCTCAGTTAAGTTAAGTTAAGTTAAGTAAGTTTATTTACCACCCTGGCTATCTGCTCAGGCGTGGGCAATCATGATTACAGTTTTACATATATCTGACATTGTACAGTAGTCTGTAACTACTGTAGTTGTACAAGGTAAACATACATCATACAAAAATCTACATCATACAAAAATTATTACTTACATATGCTTTTGCCACTGTGTTTGAATAACACTGTTATTTGCATACGGGAGTTATCACATTGTAAATTTAGGGTATAGTACGAGTATATCTTCCAATGTATCAGATGAAATGAAATATTCACATAGTTCTTTATACCTCTGTTAGGTGGTCTGAAAGGCTGTATCACATGACATTCCGAGATATAGTGCTCAAGCGTTCGTTTGTTTTCTTCGTTACACAGTCTACATCTAGATTCATCTGCACTTCTTGCACCGTGCAGTTGCCAGTACATTCTGTAACCTAAACGTATTCTGGCATAACCACGTCACACTGTCTGGTTTGACTTCGGTGCCCCCCATAGGAAGGCTTGCCATCTATATACTGATCGTAGTGCCTTATGGTACAGCTTCAGGCCTTCGAGTGTTAATAAGATCTACTAGTTCTTCCTTATGAGAACTTTTCAATATATGGCAACCCTAGCAAGAGGCATCCCAAGATCTATGTTCACAATATCCTTGCTGCAGGCTTCTTTCGCCAATTTGTCTACGTGGTCGTGCTTGCGTATGCCAACATGAGATGGTATCCATACAAACTGAATGTTGAAATTACGCTCTGTTGCATAGGTTACGTTACGCTTAATGCAACTCACAATTTCTTCATCGCCACCTGCTTTGAAAGAATTTAGCGTCCGAAGAGCACTTTGAGAGTCACAGAAAACTACTCCAGAGCCCCTAGACATTAAGAATTCCGTTGCGAGGAGTATACCTGCCAGCTCCGTTTGTGTAGTGCTGGCCCAGTTTTGTATTCTCATATTAACTTGATGTTGTAGTAAGCCATTTTTGTATACAGCGCAAGCACAACCAGCTTTGTATCCAGACTGTACGGATCCGTCGGCGTAACACTCATATGCATCATCACCCATAGATTCTGTGTGTTCCGTTACCGTTGCTAGCGCAATTTGTTTCAACACACAGTTATGCACCCTGTTTTTTTGTGGTAGACATGTAAGGTGCACGATCAATGTTGAATTTTTCCATGGTGGAATGGAGCGACCTTTTGGTATTTCTGCTCAGTTAATAAATTTTGGCAATTTAGCACCGTTGATTTTAACGCAATGTGTAAAATATCGAGACAGATGGATAGACGGATAGATATGTAGATAGATAGTTAAATCGATAGATGAAAAGACAGGTATAGATATATAGATGCTTAGTTAGATAAATATATAGATGTTTAGACAGATAGATATAGATATAGATATGTATATACATATTACTGTTAATTTATTATGTTGTCTGGGATATATTTTTCGGCTAATTATCAGTCAAATAATAGTAAGGGAGAGAGAGAGAGAGAGAATACATCCTCACCTTTCCATTTTGGATACGCTATTAAAAAAAATAAAAAAAATAAAAAGAGAGAGAGAAAAAAACTAATGAATAAATAATAAATAGATGATAAATAAATAATCAATAAACAATAAATGAAATCACCAATAAAAACATAAACGAATGATAAACAAAATAAATAATAATAGTAGTAAAAATATAAACAAAAGCCACACCTCCATCTCCTACGTTTACACCGACCATCATCATCACCACAACCGAGACCTGCACGCGAATCTTCCTGTGAATCTCCCGCTCTGCGCCCCCGCCCCGCTAAATAACAGAAGAGGATTAATTCTACATCAACTACAAAGACATCTCGGGTTCAGAACGCCCTCAGGAGCATTCTGGTCTTAAGCCCCCCGAATCTCCTCGCGTCTTCAAGGCTGTCCTTGATCCTTACACAC
>NC_051390.1:25653980-25656480 GCF_015228065.2 Penaeus monodon
TTATATATATATATATCTCTAATTATACACTGACTTTTTTGCAGAATACAGTCGGGACGGGAGGACACGTTGGAAGCGCGATACACTATAAAATTTTGCGTTAAAGTCAGAAAGAACGCTATGCAGACTTATGAATTGCTTCAGATTGCTTATGGATTAACTTGCATGGGCAGAGCATCCGTGTTTCATTGGCACAACTACATGGATGCTCACGTACTAGTAAACACAAAACATTGATACAAAAATATTTATGCTATATCCTTTGTGCGTGACTGATGATAACACTGGTCAACAGCAAAAAAATTGTCAATAATTTTTTAACTGATTTTAGACAATTTTGATGCGCTGAATCCAAAAATAATATTGATTTTGCTCAATCAGGTCAAATTTGTGTTCTATTGCCAAATATTGTTTTTTACGGATGTTGTTCATACATAAGGGTATTAGCATTTTCGTGGCGGGTATTACGATATGATTTTTAAGTTGCGACCGCACATTTTTTGCTAACAGACATTTTTTCCTTATTCAGATGAATGATATGGATTCGTCCAGAAGTTCTTGCAGAAATAAGCCAGATGTATTCTGCTACATCTGCGGCGAATACACCGTTGTTCCTAACAGGAAACCAGTCACAAGTTTCGTAAAGCGTGCTTATCATGCTTATTTTGGCATGAAACTTGGTGATCAGGACAAAGCTTGGGCGCCTCACATGGTCTGCATGAAATGCACCGAGTATCTACGTCGCTGGACCCATGGAAAAAAGGACGGGCTGAAGTTTGGAATTCCTATGGTTTGGGGAGAGCCGAAAAACCATGTCAGTGACTGTTACTTCTGCGCTATTACTTTGACTGGGATCAACAGAAAGAACCAGAGCAGCCTCAAGTATCCTGATCTTGAATCAGCACGTCGTCCTGTACTTTACTGTGGTGAAGTTCCAGTACCTGTCACAGCAGAACTTCCTGAGTTAAGTGACGAAGAAATCTCCAGTATTGAAGACAATGAAGAATTAGTTCCTAGCGATGATGCCGATAACGCTCCACATCCCTTTTCCCAGAAGGAGCTAAATGATCTTGTCCGTGACCTCAACTTGCCAAAGTCATCCGCCAAATTGTTGGCATCAAGACTGAAAGAAAAAAACCTTCTTTCTGACAGTACTCGCATCACTTTCTACCACAACAGACATCAAGAATACCTTCGTTTTTTCTCTGAAGAGAAAGACTTGGTGTACTGTACAGATGTTTCACAGATTCTGCACAATCTTGGATTGCCACAGTACCAACCTGTAGAATGGAGACTGTTTATTGACAGCAGCAAGAGATCGCTGAAAGCCGTTCTGGTGCACAACAGCAACCAATTTACCTCTATACCGCTGACTCACTCGACTATACTGAAGGAGAAGTATGAAGCGGTGAAGTATCTGCTGGAGAAAATTCGTTATTGTCAGCATGAGTGGATGATCTGTGTTGACCTAAAGATGGTGAACTTTTTGTTGGGACAGCAGTCCGGTTTCACCAAGTACCCATGCTTTCTGTGCATGTGGGATAGTAGGGACCGAGCTCAGCATTACACGAAAAAGGAGTGGTCTCTGCGGGAGGAATTGGAGCCTAGCAGATCAAAGAAAGTCATCAACGCCCCTCTGGTGGATAGAGACAGGATACTCTTCCCACCCTTGCACATTAAGCTTGGCTTGATGAAGCAGTTCACCAAAGCTCTGGACAAGGATGGTGGCTGCTTCACTCACCTGTGCCATGCTTTTCCAGGATTAACCATGGAGAAATTGAAAGCTGGCATCTTTGACAGACCTCAACTACGTCAGCTCATCAGAGATCCAGAGTTTGAAAACTCAATGAATAAAGTCGAACTGGAAGCATGGAAGGCATTTTGGTCGTAAAGAACTTCCTTGGCAGCAACAAGGCCAGCAACTATGCAGAATTCGTCACCACCAAAATGCTGAATGCCTTCAAAAACCTGGGATGCAACATGAGCATTAAAATGCACTACCTATTCTCACACATGGATCGGTTTCCTGAGAATCTGGGATCAATGAGCGACGAGCAGGGGGAGAGATTTCATCAAGACATGAAGGAGATGGAAACCAGGTATCAGGGACGGTGGGATGCAGTCATGATGGCCGATTACTGTTGGACTTTGAAGAGAGACATCCCTGCCGCTGCACATTCGAGGAGCTCAAAGAAATGAAAGTGTCAGCACTGAATGATCAATGATGACCAAACATCTAGTTTTCATGGATCTGTCTTTATTAGTGTCCTGTCTACTGATCAACTGATCAATTCTGATCAATGTTCAGCACTGATCAGTAGATATTGTAATAGTTACCAATGTAATGCAATGTTGGTGTCAATACAGATACTGATCAATGTTTGCAACATGACGATAATTATAAATTGGGTGAGAAAAAAAAAAATATATATATATATATATATATATATATATATATATTGGATGTATAAGTAACACAAATAAAACAAAAATGCCGCTC
>NC_051390.1:25663980-25668980 GCF_015228065.2 Penaeus monodon
TCGTAAATTTAGAGAAACTGAGTTAAAGCAGAAGTAAAAGTGAGTATATAGAACGACATCTGGTAAGCATTAGATAAAACAGTACCAAATCTTGACTGAAATCGTAAAAGAAAAAGATACAATAGAAGCTAAGGGACTAAAAGCAGAAGTAAAAGCAATAAAAGTAGTAAAAGTCTAGATAAAATGCAGATAAAGAACATGTAAAAGCAATAGAATACAGTAAAATAATGGGTAAAAGTTTATAAATACCCAGCTCGCTGATAATGAAGGTAAAATGAACTTGGCTGAAATTGAGTCCTTAAATTGGCTGAGGAGAACTGACGTGTAAAAACGTGACATTGAAAAGTTAATGAATATTGTTATTCTGAGAAAACGAAACTCATATATAACCAATGCCTTATCAATTAATATACTGATAACGTCCAGCGAAAATAGAACCTAGTCAAGCAACGTATGAGACTAGTACAACCTTTAATGGATTGTTTCGCGGGTGGGGGGACGCGGCGGCGAGAGATAACACACACAGGCTCCAATTGACTCTGTTTATTGTCAGAGGTCTGTCATGGACTCGTGACGTCACAAAAGAACGAACCCTTTCTCTAAATAATGGACAACAGAATACAATTCATATAATATTCACGATAAAACCATTAGACAATAAAATACACACGTAAAAAACAAAGTAAAACACCATAAGAATACAAAAGAAAAATACGTATATGAATAGAATCAAAATAAAACTGGAAAAGAAAGTAATAAATAAAAATACAAGACAGATAAAACGATAATATAAGAATCAAATTCCATAAAAGAAGCGTTAAAATACAAGATGTAAAAACATGATAAAGCAGAAAATTACTCGATGATAAAACAAGAGACTTAGAATACAAATTAAATGTATTAAGCAAAAGCAGAACAGGTAACAAATAACACAAGGCAGTAACTTAAATAATTAAAAGAAAAAAAGAGAAAGAAAACGGACACCGGGATAACTAAAGTAGTCCCACGCAATGGAAATTGTTTTGCCATGAAAAATCAAACGCGTGTAACTGGAGTGTTTCGCCCTCTCCTCTCGATCACAGACCGCACTGCACAATATATGTAAATATATATATACATATACATACATAGAATATATCTATATATAGATAGATATATCGAGCTATCCATATATATAGATATATGCGAGATATGATATATACATATATTACAGATATTACAGTATAGATACATATATATAGATATAGATAGAGAGAGATATAGAGAGAGATTATATAGCTATACATGATATACTATACATAGAGATATACAGATATATGACATATATATATGAGATAGACAGAGATAGAGAAAGATGAGAATCACAATGATATATAGATGACATATATAGATAACAGAATAGAGACAGATAGAGTATATAGATAGAGATAGACAGATAATAGAGAGCGATATATGTAGTAGCTATAGACATATCAATAGATATCTATACATAGTATATATGATGAGATAGTATAGAGATATATAGAGGATATATAGAGGATGATACATAAGATATAACAGTCTATATATATACACGACAGAGAGAATCAGAGAGATGAAGATCTATAGATGATATAATGAGAGGAGAGAGACATATAACATATATAGATGTATATAGACATAGGATATAGATGACACGATAGAGATACAGAATAGACATAAGTAGGGAGATATATATATATATATAGTATATATATATGTATATAGATAGATAGAGATAGGATACTGTATAGAGATAGACATATACATATAACATATACATGACATATATATATATATATATAGACATATATATACATATACTACATATTATACGAGATATATATATAATATATATATATATAATATATATATATATACATATACCCATATATATATAAATAAATATCTAGACATATATATATATATATATATATATCTATATATATATATATATATAAAATATATATATATATATATATGTATATATGTATATATGTATAAACATATATAAATATTTATATCAATTATGAACTCTAAACTCGCAGATGACTGCAGTCCGCTCAGTGGATGGACAGACCATCCGAGATCATGTTGGGGTTCGTGAACGTTGGGCTGAGTATTTTGAGTAGTTGCACCAAGTAGACCTCCAACAGCTAGTTTGGGTGCAAGTGGTATCACAATACCTGTGCCGGACCCACACATCAGTGAGGAACCTCCTACCCTAACGGAAGTTAGGATGGCGATTTCCTAGCTGAAGTGTAGGAAGGCTGCAGTCATATGTGATATCTCTGCTGAACTGCTAAAGGCTGGGGGTGAACCTATGGCTCGGGGCCTGCATACAGTCCTGACTGGCAGTCTAGTACCATTTCCCCTGACATGTTGATGGTCGTGATCATCCTTCTCTGGAAGGGGAAAAGGAATCGTTGCGACCACCTACTAAGGCACCGGAGCAGTCTGAATTCACTCCTGGCAGGTCCACAATAGACCTATCCTAGCACTACGAGGAATTGTTCGGTCGTGCGTTGCTTGCAGCTTACATCAACCCTCAAAGAAGCGTTTGATCGGTGCATTCGAGGAGATCGGCTAAGGAAAGATTCTGAAAACTCAGGGAATCCGATGGGCAGCTTATCTGGCCTAATAGTCAAGTCTCATATACCTGGTACTGAAAGTGCTGTAAAGGGTGGTGAGGCACGTCAAAATTTTTTATGTTAATTCAGGGATGAGGCCAAGGCTGTGTCCCTGCACCAACACTTTTCAACACCTGTATGGGCTGGATAATGGGCAGAGCACAACCCAAAGTCAGTGTGGAACAACACCGGGCAATATCAAGGTCCCAGACCTTGATTTTGCCGATGATGTTACTATTCTATCTGAATAACAACATCATCGGCTTGTAGGGAAACCCGTTTAGTCGATCCACGCTTGCGTTGAGGACGTGATTTTCACAGGAGAGCTTTGCCATACCTGTGGTGTTAGCGCAGTCCATATCTCTGGGCTCTCAGACCAAGAAGTCAGTAGACAGATTGGTCTGGCAACAGTAAGGAACTCGATCAACAAAAGGACCAAGCTACGTGTCTTCAAGGCCTTGATACTGCCAGTTTTGCTCTATGGTAGCGTAACCTGGACGCTATCTAGTGCCTGGAGTCACGTCTTGATGCCTTTTGTAACAAGTCTCTTCGCCGAATCATGGAGTACAGTTGGCAGGACCATGTGTCCAACCGACAGTTGTACCATGAGACAAGCATGGGACCTGTTACTTGCATAATCCGGGATCTCCAACTCAGGCTATAGGGACCTAGCTCGTTTCCCTGTGGATGTACCTGCCCATCACATTGTCTCTTTGCGAGACAATCTTGGGTGGAGGAGGCCCCATGGGACTACCTAAGAGGTCATGGCTTGGGCAGCTC
The DNA here is from genome assembly GCF_015228065.2 of Penaeus monodon. Taxonomy (NCBI): domain Eukaryota; kingdom Metazoa; phylum Arthropoda; class Malacostraca; order Decapoda; family Penaeidae; genus Penaeus; species Penaeus monodon. Next base: position 25,667,409 of record NC_051390.1, read on the forward strand.
GATGAGACATGAGACCTGTCACGAGGAATTAGAGATGGGAGGAGGGCCTGCCTGGAGACTCGCCATGAGTGACCCTTGTGACTGGAAGCGAAGAGTGGATGCGGCCATGCGCCCCCGTCAGCGTTAGCCCCTTCATGATGATGATGTATTTATATCTATATATTGGGAATATGTATAATTAACCGTATAAATATTGGCAAATGTAGATAAGGTATGAATGAGAATGATTTTTTTCACAATATAGGAGATGCGTGTGTATATATATCCGTCTGATATACATATATTGGATATATTCGAGACTGGTTAAATACATACCTTGTATTGTAAAGATATTCATTCTCATTCATACCTTTTCTACATTTGCCAACATGAATACGGTTCATGTACATACATACATGCGTGTGTGTATATATTTTTTACTATATATATATAATTATATATATATTATATATATATATATATGTAGTAATTAATATATATATATTTATATATATATATATAATATATATTATATCTTTATATATATATATATACATAAGTGTGTGTGTGGTGTGTGTGGTGTGTGTGTGTGGCGTGCGTGTGTGTGTGTGTGTTGTGTGTGTAATTTTTCTTATTTATCATATATAAATATATATGTATAATCTATATATATACTATATATAAATATAAATTATAATATATATATAGATATAGATATATATATATATACATGTGTGTTGTGTGTGTGTGTGTGTGTGGCTGATTGTGTGTGTGTGTGTGTGTATGTTGTGTGTGTGCATATGTATATATAAATTATCTATATATAGATATATATATATATATATATACATATATAAAACCACAAACACACACACGCACACAACACACACACAACACACACACACACAACAAACACACACCACACACACACACATACATATATATAGATCTATACCATATATATATATATATATATATTATATATAAAATATATATATATATATATAACAAAACTACATATAATTATATATAATGCATATATAATATATATATATAGATATCTATATAGATATATATATCTATATACAAACACTTCACACACACACCACACACACACACACACACACACCACACACAAACAATCACACAACACACAATCACACAACACTACACCACACACACACACCAATGTCCACACACACACACATATATAAATTTATATATATATATATATATATATATATATATATATATATATATATATATATATATATGTATATATATATCCAGTATATATATATACACCCATTTGGCAAGCCATACCATAACGCAGGGCGCACTTAGGGCAGGTCACCGCGAGAGAGATGGCGGACGCGAAGGGGCCGCCAGAGTAAAGAGAAAGTGTGGCCAGGCTTTATAACCCCATAACCTTTAGACTGACCTAACGTGTGTTGCTTCTACACCGAGAGCCAGAGACGTTCGGGGGGAAGGAGAGAGAGAGAAAAAAAAAATCCGCATTCCTCGTCCCTTTTCTTCTGTGTTGAATAAGGACATGTAAAGAACATTGCGAAGTCACTTGAAGATGGAGAGAAA
>NC_051390.1:25681480-25686480 GCF_015228065.2 Penaeus monodon
CCCCCTCCACATGACTACCATGGACTAGATTACATTGGACAAGGTACATATGCTTAAACTTGTTCTTCTATTGGCAACAGCATTACTAATCTATGTACTGATCTACACATGATCTTATCCGCCACACCATAATACCCTTTGCCATCCTTTATTATTTTATATCTTAAATCAACTTCACGAACTATTCCATCTCGTCCTGGGTCAGCCCTAATTACTTGAGCCAGCTTCCATGTTCCCCTTATAATATTGCTATCTTGCACTAGAACAACATCTCCTACTTTCACATTCCTTTTGGCTGTATGCCATTTCTGTCTAATCAACATTGATGGGAAATAGTCCCTTTGCCACTTCTTCCAAAAAGAATTTATAATATTTTGGATAAACCTCAATCTCTTTTTATGATCTCCATCAATTTCATACAAGCCAATTGGACAATGACAGCTAGATCGACCAAGTAACAGATCATTTGGGCAGAGATAGCTACCTAATTCCAAACTAAATCCAGGTTTTAAGCCTATTGGTCTTTCATTCATTAAATTGGCAATACAAAATAAAGCAGTCTGTAATTCTCCACAATTTAGTACAGAATCTCCAATACTAACACAAATGCTCCTTTTGACTGATTTGATCAGTGCTTCACTTACACCATTATACATGGTGCATCACTTGGCATATTGAAAATCCAGGTCACACCCTCTTTCTCCCCAAGGTCTTCTACTTTCTTACTAGCTGATATAGCTGAGTTCCCTATCAGAATACATAAATTTAGGGGCCCCCCTCAATAGCATGAATCTTTGAAAAGTGGTTAAGAAATCATCATACTATATCCCATAGCTAAATCCAAATAAACTGCTCTTGTCACTAAGCAATTAAAAATAATTCCAAATGCTTTTCCATAAGTTTCTCTTCTTAACTGAATCTCTTATTGTCAAGGGCCCAAACAAATCTACTGCTGTATGGGAGAATGGTGGAGCAGGTTTCATCCTTTCTGCCCTCACTTGACCCATGCATTGATCTTCCACTTTCTTAATTTATTTTCTGCATATTACACATTTATTTTTTATGGTTCTTATTAATTTTCTAGCTCCCGGACCCAGAACTTCCTCTGTATTTTACACAAAGTAGTCTCTATACCTGCATGATCTACTTTATGTAGACAGGATATGTACAATCTAGTAACAGGATGTTTATTCGGTATTAACATGAAATTTTCTTGATTCCAATTGTCTTTCAACCACTTAGAAATTCGTTGTCCTACTACTATAATTCCCCTTTCAACTGATGGTCCCAATCTTTTGAACCTTGTTTCCCAATCAGTCATGCTCTTTTGCATTTCCTTGACCCATAATATTTCTGCATCTGTAATCCCTTGAACTGTGGGGGTTCTTAGAATACCTTTGAAAGACTTGTATTTGAATACATTCATTACCCTACATGTAACTCTCAGCAATTTGTAGTAGTCACTATACCTATTAACATCAATTATTGTATACCACAATTCTCATGACTTGCATTATTAACCGTCATGGTAATACCAATTCTGTCAGTTAACTCATCCTCACAAGTTTGCTTGATGGGCCATCTATTAGTTGGTAAAGTTAAAACTTGGGTCCATTTTGCCAGTCAGATTCTCTTCCATTTTCTCTGGTTTGCATGGTCTAGAGGTCATGTCTGCGATATTCTGTGTTGAATCGACCCACCACCATTCCTTTGGGTCGGTCTTGATTTGTATCTCTGCTATGCGTACTGCAACAAAGGTATTGAATCCGTGACTCTCCTTTTGGATTTGTGATCTTATAATTGATGAGTCAACTATGTGGTAAATTGCCTCAAACTTCCATGTAAACTCCTTTAATATAGATTCTCTTAGTCTAGCAGCCATAAGAGCTGCACATAGTTTCTAACCTAGGAATGGACATTTGCTTCATTGGTGCAATCTTATTTCTAGCTGCTATCAGATGTGACTCAAATTCATGTTCACCAGTTTGCCACCTCACATATGCACAAGCTCCGTATGCTTGCATGCTACCATCCGAAAATAGTATTAGGCTTGGTTTACCAACTACATTAGATGGTATCAAGGATCTTCTAAAAGTCAATCTCTCTAACTCATACAATTCCTTGAAAAACATCTTCCATTCCTTAACCATGGAAATATCAAGTGGATCATCCCACTTGATTCCGCCATCTTTCGATTCACTTCTGGAAATCACGAGCCTCATCAAAATTTTCGCCTTGAGCAATACTGGTACAGCAAACCCTAATGGATCATATATGGAAGCAATTTGACTCAATATCATTCTGCGTGTCAAATGTTTCTGGAAATTTATCATCAATTTCATCTGAATTTAAATTCGGACCACTTCTGACCTTTCTTATTCTTGAAGAAAATTAAGTTTTACTGTGAAGAAAAAATGATCATCCAACGGGTTTCCATTTCATCCTAAGATCTTCTCATGGTCAGATTTTATCACATTGACCTTGCTGCTTTCATAATGCCCACTGACAATCCAATGTTTAACTTTGAAACTTCCCTGACACAATATCTTCTCCGCATCCTGTATTAACTTGAATGCATTCTCAACAGTATCAGTAGAATACAGTATGTCATCAACATAAGTATTGTTAATAATCATATCTTGCACATCCGGATATTCTTTGCCAAATTTCTCTACAGTGCGTCTCAATGCTAGCGTAGCGATGGTACCACTAGGTTTATCTCCAAACGTTACTGTGGTAAGAGCATACTGATCAGGTGGTCTATTGTCATCCAAATCCCTCCATAAAAATCTGTGTGTATGTTCATCCATTGGGCTGAGCTTGACAGTATGATACATCTTAGCTATGTCGCCTGCTATAGCTATATTATTCTGTCTAAACCTAAACAAAACTCCCAGTAAGCTGTTCAGGATATCTGGCCCCTTTGCCCAGAAATCATTTACTTCTGCCCCATGTATGACGCAGAAGAGTTGAAGACAATGCGTATTGGAGTTGAGTTGGATTCCTGGTTTCAATACTTCATGATGATGAATATAATGAACTGGACCCTTGTATTCTTGTATCTCTTCCTTATTTAATTTCCTCGCCACTCCTCTATCAATCATATCTTCTATCTCTCTCTGATACTTCATGGCATATTCATTGCCAAGTTTTCTTCAATCTATTCTCTGTTGTTTTTAATCTAGCATTAGCTACTTTAATATTATCTTTCAAATGCATTGGATCCCTTAGCCATGGATACTTTACTAGCCAGCATTTTTGTTCCTCATTATATAACAATCCTTCCTCAATCATGCTAGTTCTCTTTCTTCCTTTAAACTTATGCAATTAGGTTCAGGACATCCTCGACACATACACTTTATACACTGTGGCTTACATTTTGTTCCCATTTCCTCCATGGCAAAGAATTTGTCCATTTAGTCTTTAAGCTATCTGTTGACTCTATGTTTAATCTGCTTCAAATCTACGAGTCTAGACAGTTTATGAGTTCTTACAAGTATATGATTGCTGCTGTTGGATCCATTGGTAATCTTGTCATGTCTACCTCGAATGCTGAACCCGAATTGATTTTCCAGTAACTGAATACCCTCATTGTGTTCAACAACCTTTGGCAGTATTTCACAACAATCTGTGCGATGAGCATATCAATTTCCCCATATGGGAGATCCACTTCTAAGTTCGAGATTCTTATAAAAGTTCAGGTAATCTGGACAAATCAATCCTTTTAACTTTGGAAGATATTTCATTCATCCCAACAGCATCCCACATTCCAATTTTACCATTCTTATCAGTTAATGGTACACAGTATGTTTTACTTGATTGATATTCAATTGTGTTGCCTACCTTGACCAGAGATAAATTAACATCCTTCCCACTCAAACCTAACTTCTTGGCCATCCTATGAGTAATTAAAGAAGTATCTGAACCTGGATCCCAACAATACAGTGACGGGCAGATTTTACTATGCACCGTACTAATATTCAACAAAGCTTTTGCCTCTCTTCTCCATTACTGCATTGTGAGAACTGCTTTCCTATTCTGTCTTGATGCAAAAGTGGATGATGATTCCGATTACATGGTCCTTGGCCTTCAATGACTACATCACACAATTTGCCTACTTTACACCCACGTGCTGAATGATATCCATTTAAACACCTAAAACATATACCGTTCTTCTTAATCATGTCAAATCTTTCTTTGCTATTACAGCCCTTGAACTTGAAACAATTTGTTATCTCATGACTCTCTGAATTGTGTAATAAACAACGTATACTTATATTGTTCTCCTTGCATTTAATACCCTTTATCCACTTCATTCAAATTTACAATGCATGACTCAAATTCTCTATTCTTGCTCTGCTGTTTCTTCATTCAATTTTCTTATCAGCTTAACCAACTCTGACTCCGATTGTTTTCGACCACATTTTCAACATTATGTACTGTTGCTCTACTATCACTAGTACTAGTTCTTACATTGAATTCATGTATTCCAAAACCTTCCTTTCTTCTGCAAGAAACCTAATAGCGCAGAAAACAATTCCCCAGTGACCGAGATATCACTTGCTTTAATTACCCATTCTCTTTTTTGGAGTGAAGGCAGAATTTTCTCAATATGGCTAACAACATTAGCTGTTTTAGTTCATCAGATAGATTTACCCTTTTTAAATCTAACCAACATTGTTTCAACCTGATCAACCATTTTAACAACCCTTTAGTATCACCATCTGATATCTTCCTCAAGATTTGAGATCACTTATCACCAAGTCTACAATTTTTCTTGGGTTACCAAATTTGTCATCCAACCGCTTAAACATTTCATCATAATTTACCCTCCGAGCCCTTTATTGTCTGGAGTGCCTCCCCACCTAAACACATTTTGAGTGCATATGGATCCGCACCATATTCACTTTGAACTGAGTTCTTATAATCCTCTTTAAATGTAGGATACTCTCTTAAATTACCTTCAACTTGGGAGGTTCAAATCTCTTTACTTAACCTTT
>NC_051390.1:25693980-25696480 GCF_015228065.2 Penaeus monodon
GTCCTCATCAGATATTTCCACCTGTGTTTCAAGCCAAAGGTGAATGCGGTATAGGCAGCATGTGGTTCTTCTTTTGCGATATTAGCTAACCGTTTCATCTCCCCTATCCATCCTTCTACTCTGGATTTCACAAAAGTTTCTTTTGTTTGTTCAGTTCCTAGGACAGCTCCAAGATACTTCTCTCCACCTGCATTAATTTGTATCTCCAAGTTTCCAAAACATTCGTTTACTTGTTCAATGTTTCCGGGTTTTACAATTAATATGGACTTCTGGGCATTTGGATGGTAGCCTTGTGGTGGTCCATGTCGTTGAATCAGGTCCCACCATTTCCTCAGGTCATTTATTTTTCCTGCACCTGCCAGGTCATCTGCATAGGTCACTTGTTTCACCTGCGTTTTTTCATGGCATATATGGTCCTGCAGTCTTAGTACATAGTCATTGCCACTGGGTCGCCTTGGGTTGTGCCCTCTGCAGATTCAATGGTGTCAGAATTTCCTGTGTGTCTGTCACATATAAATTGTTTGGCTGGTTTTCTATATAATTTCTCTATGTACATCGTCAGACGGGCATTTTATCCTGGTGTTATGGATTGCTGCTTGACGGTTTATGTTGTTAAAGGCGTTTGTTGCATCCACCAACAGCACTGCATCACAGTCAGGGTCACTGTATATGGTTCTCATTGCATGCACTGCTGCCTCACCTCCTGCCTTCTGTCCAGCACAAACTTGCAGGTTTCCTACTGCAGCCTTAATATCGTCTTTTGTCACCTCCATGATTGCCTTCCCTACTATTCGCCTTAGCACTTCACCGACACCAATAGGGCGGCAGCCTGGCTTCTTATCAAGGGCAATGAGACGGCAAACAGTGAAGGCTGGTGTCTTGGCAGGTGTCAGTTGCCATTTTTCTTGCCATGGCTGCAATTGTGTTGCAAGGGTCATTCGCAACACTACCGTATCTCGCATGGCTTAGTATGCTCCTCCAGGCTTTGGCATCCATTCCTGAGGGTCCAGCTGCCCCGTTTGTGTGGAGGGCGTGTTTCCTGATATCTTCACCTGTAGTTCTATCAAATATTGCTGGTGGTGGTGGGATGTAGGTTCCTCCGTACATTGTATCGGGAGCGGCTTCTCTAGCTGGAGGGTGCTTGTCCCTGAGTGCCTTACGTGTAGTGTCATCTAAGGGCAAGGTCCGCGCTGCATTATCTAGTGCCAGTGCTCTTATCGCCATTGACACTTTCCCTTGTTTCATCATGCCCGAGAATTTGTGCCTTTCTCTTTCACTTTTTTCCATTTTTTCTTTCGTTTCTTTTGTAGTGCTTCCGCTTCAGTTAGAAGCTCTCTTACTTCTCCTCTCTTCCACTTTTCCATCCTTCTTCGCACAGCCTTGAGGTCCTCAGCTGTTTTTGACCGGCCATGGGATTTCTGACAGATGAGCTGGGGTAGAGCGGCGATAGCTTTCAGAGTAAGCGGTTGAAGATGCGATGCGTTGATATATTCGCGAAGTAAGAAATTTATTTTTTTTATGAACTCTCGCGTTGCATCGCATTTGGGAATGTCAAAAAGGTTTGGGCTGAATGTGATAATTTTATCGTAGATTTCGTTGGTCAAAGCAATCGCCTCTTCCAGGTTGTGCGTTTGCCAGTATCGCCTGGCGGGAAGGTCTTGCCCGATTGACGTTACGCTTGTATTATTCTCATCTGCCAAGTTTCTGCCACCATTTCCTCTAATTTGTGTGTCGTCAGTGTCCCCGTTTTGACTTTGACTTTGACTATGATTTTGACACAGTGGACCTCTTCGACAGTTTGTGCATGTCCTTTGATTTACTACACACACGCATCGTATACAGTTTCGTGTTGAGCATGTGCAACAAAAGCTTGCATTCGTCATTTTCACTTATCTTGATGTGGGTTATGATTTTTTAAAGACTATTTGTTTTGTTTAGTTTTTCTTGGTTTGGTGCTTCCGCTGATTATATGTGCGGTTTTTTCCGGGGAGTGAGAACGGGGTGAGGCAAGGCTGGTTTGTTCACACAGTAGCGGCCTATGTGCCGCTGAGTTACCAAATCGACTTTTTTTATCCTTACCCTTCTATTTCCACAATGATTTTCTTCAAGCTGTTTTCTTATCAAAAACACTATTGCACAACGATTTATTTTACGTCATACCTAATATACTCTCATTACATTAAATATTCATTTTAAGCATCTGCTCATCGTATAGCACATCATTCGATAAGCACGTGACGTCTGTTGTTGGCCCTCATCAAGAATTTCTTCTTTCTTTCTTATTTTTCTTTCGCTTCCTCGTGGTTTCTGGCTGTAACTTTTTCTTTAATTTCGCAATTCACTGGGTGGGTGATAATTGCTAGCGGGTTGGTAGGTCGGACTGTGTCAATTCACAAGAGGTTGAGTTCTCCTCTCGGGTCCTCCGAACCTTAACAATTATCTAGTGGGAGAGTTGGGAGCAGAAAAAAATGAAAACAAGCAAAGTAGGAGAAAAAGAAAA
>NC_051390.1:25708980-25711480 GCF_015228065.2 Penaeus monodon
TATATATATATATATATATATATATATATATATATATATATATATATATATATATATATATATATATATAGTATCATCATCATCATTTAACGGTAGGTTCATGTCTGAGCCGCCGTGGTCACAGCATGATACTCAATTGCAGTTTTCACGTTGTGATGCTCTTGGAGTGAGTACGTGGTAGGGTCCCCAGTTCCTTTCCACGGAGAGTGCCGGTGTTACCTTTTTAGGTAATCATTCTCTCAATTTTATCCGGGCTTGGGACCAGCACTGACCTGGGCTGGCTTGGCCACCCAGTGGCTAGGCAGGCAATCAAGGTGAAGTTCCTTTGCCCAAGGGAAACAACGCGGCGGTCGGTGACTCGAACCCTCGAACTCAGATTGCCGTCGTGACAGTCTTGAGTCCGACGCTCTAACCATTCGACCACCGCGGCCTTATATATATAGTATATATATATATATATATATATATATATATATATATATATGTATATATATATATATATACATATATATATATATATATATATATATATATATATATATATATATATATATATATATAAAGAGGCAAAAAAAAAAAAAAAAAAAAAAAAAAAAAAAAAAAAAAAAAAAAATCTTCAAAAAGTAGAAATAAAATATTTTTTAAAATAATAGATATGATAAAATAGTAACAGTTATGATGAGTAAAACTGAATAAAAATCAGATGCAATATCCTTCGTTATGTCGAAAGGAAAAAAAATCTTAATGCGTAGCTGCATGTCAACTCGATCTCTCTTATTAATCTTCTTTTTCTCTTGTGCAAGTCAGGGAGAAAGGGCATGAATCTTGGCAATACGGATATTGCATGGACGAAAGCACGTATATTGCCATCCTTTGTTTTTCTGTTATCTCTCGCTCTCTATTCTAATCTCTTTTTTTTCTTTTCTTTTCTTTTTTTTCTTTTCTCTTCTCTTCTCTTTGTTTCTCTTTTCCTCTCTTTTCCTCTCCTTCTCCTCTTTTCTTCTCATCTGTCTCTCCATATGTTCCCCTTCCTCCCCTCCCTCTCTTTTCCTATTTTTTAATCTTCTCTTCTCCTCTCTCTCTTCACATATCTCCCCTTCCACTCCTCCCTCCCTCTCTCTCTTCTCCCCTCTCTTTTCCTCCTAATTCTTTCCCTACTGAAGCAAAGGAAAACATTCCTCTTCATCTATTCCCTCCTTTATCAATTATTCACGACAATTCCTTCTTCCAAGATGCAAGTGACCACCCGTTTCCAGGCACAAGCAACGCGTTTCCTCTTTAAACTCTCATGCACGTGAATCTTAGACGCGAATTCTTGTGAATTATTGATGGGAAGTGAGAGAAAAATGTGTTTTGTGTGTCTCTGTGTTTTTTTTTTTTTTTTTTTTTTTTTTTTTTTGCGCTTGGTAGCAATCCCAAAGAAAGGTGTTAAAGGTAAAAATAAAAACAAAAAGAGAGAGGGGGGAGGGAGAGAGAGAGGGAGAGGGGCAGGGAGAGAGAGAGACAGGGAGAGAGGGAGAGGGAAAAGAATAGGGAGAGAGGGCGAGAAAGGAATATAGGATAGATAGAAAACAGGAGAGAGGAGAGAGAGAGAAAGGAGATAGAGAGAATAACAAATTATGCATCGACGCAAAAGCAGACAAGAATACACGTGAGTTCCCCCTTATGCAATCTACATAGGCCTACATTCACACATTCACAGCATCCACACTCCCTTCATATCCGCTTTGCAACATCACGCGCGGATATTGCATAAATCATTCCCTCTCCTGGAGTCTTACAAGAATAGAGGGAGATTAGGAAGGGAATGCTACATTTTCATAAATTATCACTAATATCATCACCATTATTATTATTATTATTATTATTATTATTATTATTATTATTATTATTATTATTATTATTGTTATTATTATCTTCTCTTCTTCATCTTCATCTTCATCTTCATCTTCATCTTCATCTTCAATCATTATCATTATCATTATCATTATTATTATCATCATCATCATTATTTTTATTATTATTATTATTATTATTATTATTATTATTATTATTACTATTATTATTATTATTATTATTATTATTACTACTACTACTACTACTACTACTACTACTACTACTACTACTACTACTACTACTACTACTATTACTACTACTAATGTTGTTTTAAGGCCGCGGTGGCCGAATGGTTAGAGCGTCGGACTCAAGACTGTCACGACGGCAATCTGAGTTCAAGGGTTCGAGTCACCGGCCGGCGCGTTGTTCCCTTGGGCAAGGAACTTCACCTTGATTGCCTACCTAGCCACTGGGTGGCCAAGCCAGCCCAAGTCAGTGCTGGTCTCAAGCCCGGATAAATAGAGAGAATGATTTCCTAAAAAGGTACCACCGGCACTCTCCGTGGAAAGGAACTGGGGACCCTACCACGTACTCACTCCAAGAGCATCACAACATGAAAACTAAAATGAAGTATCATGCTGTGCCCACGGCGGCTCAGACATGA
>NC_051390.1:25721480-25726480 GCF_015228065.2 Penaeus monodon
TGGTTGCTGTCTAGTGCGGCGTAAAGATTTATTATGTATCTCTTTAGCCCCAAATTTTTGTCCGTCGTGCAAAGGGGTTCGTACAAAAAGTACAAGTTACATCTATTTCTTATCTGTGTGACGACTATGTTCAAATAGATCTTCGCGGATCGCCGATGTCGTTCCCTTATCTATTCTCATATCTATCAGAGATGGTTGGTAGTTCAATAGGTCTATGGGACCGCTACTGACATCTCCCTCTTCTATTTCTTCTTTACCTTTGGAAAAAAAAACACAAACGAAAAAAAAAAAGACGAAAATAAGTTAAAAACCAACATTAAAAACCGTAAATTGTTATGAATAACCGGCTATTGGTAATTACCACCCCATCTTCTCTTTTGCCTTTCTTTTTCTCTTACTCTGGCCCTTACGTGTATGATCTGGCTCCCGACTTTATATTGCAGTCGGACCGACACGGCACCGAAGGAGGACCCTTAGGATGCTGTAAGAAGGACGTCATCGAAGATCGCCATAGGCCCACGGACCAGGATTTTCGTCAGAAAAGGGTTGCCTGCCAGACTCCCCGTAGAATCCAGCGAACCAGCCCCCTTTGCCGCAGGTATCAGTCGCCCCAGAATGCGTCCCTGGCGACGCCTGCAACCCGGTCACTCCAGGAGCTCGTAGCGCAGATATCAGCAGCCCGAGATGCCGCCCCTGCCCCGACGCCCGTAGACCCGGATGAAGATTACGAGGACGTGGGACGCGAAGAAGGCCCTGGACGAGATCTGGAGGACGTGGGGACGAGGCCCCGCCGCCGAGTTAGGCCTGGGCCAGGACTACGGGAGGTCAAGACGAATCCGAAGTCAAGGAGGACCTTTGCGAGACTTTCGAGGGACGTGTGAACGAGGACGGACAGTTACACAGAGGACCAGGAGGATTAGGACGACAGGGACGAGAAGCCACGAAAAGGCACCAGGACGACGCACGAGAACGAGACGACCCGCCAAGTTAGGTCACCCTTGAAGGCGCCTCGAGGGCGAGGCGCGAGTAGGGGGCCGAGCAATATAAGATGTGGCTAATTCTATTTCTGTTACAGGATGTGGATAATTCTATTTCTATTACCAGTGGACCACGTGGCTGTTTTCCACGTGGATCCAAATGTCCCAAATAAGAACCACCCGCTCAGCGAGGGCGGAGGTCACATTTTATATCTGACCTCGTTTGACCAGAGTTCGTGTGAAGCACCCGACGCGGTAGGGTACCTCTCGCCTCCTCCGGGGAGTTCGTGCTAAGCTACCACCGCGCTAAGGTCAGCCTCGCCTCCCTCCAGGTGGGCTGACCGTGACCTCCGCGCGGCCCGATAACCCGTATAACTAAACATGTCGTGTTCTTATATTGCGTGGTGTCAACTCTAAGAAATAAAGAGTCAAGCCGAATACCAGTATCAATACCCCTGCAAGCCAATGTAACTGGGTTCTATACCCGTTATACACACACACACACACACGCAAGCACGCACGCACGCATGCACGTACACACACACACACACACACACACACACACACACACACATACACACACACACACACTCACACTCATTCACTCACATTCACACACACACACACACACACACGCAAGCACGCACGCACGCAAGCACGCACGCACGCACGCACGCACACACACACACACACACACGCAACACACACAAACACATTCACACACACAAAACACACACACACGCAAGCACGCACGCACGCCCCGCACGCACGCATACAAAACACACACGCGCAAGCACCACGCACGCACGCCCCGCACGCACACACACATAAACACACACACACACTCACCACACACACACACAACACACACTCATCCCATTCACACACACACACACACACACACACCACACACAACACACACACACACACACCACACACACCACAAAACACACACCCCACGCACACACACACACGCACGCACACACACGCACGCACACACTCTCTCTCTCTCTCTCTTCCTCTCCTCTCTCTCTCCCTCTCTCTTCCCTCTCTCTCTCTTCTTCCCATTTTTTCCTCTCTCTTCCCTCTCTCCCCCCCAAAGAGAGCGCCACGGGGGAGGTCTTGGGAAAATTTTAAGGATTTTCCCCAATATTCTTTTTGGGGGCGGGGTGGTCGGCGGTAGAGCATGGGGATTTGGTTTCGCGAAAAATCCGGTTTCGAGGTTCGAGTCCCGGCCACCGTTGTTCCTTGGGGCAAGATTTCACCTTGGTTGGATTGAAAAGGGCCAATCCTTCATTTGTAATGTCATGTCATATATAATCTGGTTTTAAATTAATTGTGTAAATATATAGTCATATAAAATTCCTGTAATACTATAAATATTCAAATATCGTATAAAATATGCCGAAAATATTGTGAAATTGAAAATTCGTAAGGTTAGGAAACGAAGAGAAGTTTTAAAAAGGAAACGATGCCAAAAAAAAAAATAAATAAGCGTAACCTAAATGAAAAAATTCCGATAAATGAAAATAATGAAAAGCAAATAGAAATCTTTAAAAACTGGATAGAAGTCAAATAAAAAATAGAAAGAAAATGAGCCGAAATAAACCGATAAAATAAAAGCGAAAGTAAAAAATGCAAAAAGATAAAATTAAAAATAAAAAAGAAAAATAAGGGGCGAAAAAAAACGATAGTAGAATTAGCGAAAAAAATACGAAAAAAAAAATTCAAAAAAAAGCGGGGGAAAAAAAGCGTAAAAAGTCGAAAGAATAAAAAATTAGCGAAAAATAAAAAAAAAAGTGATCCGAAAAAAAATTTCCCAAAATAAAAATAAAATGACCCAAAAAAATAAAATCCAAAAATAAAAATAAAATGACCCCAAAAAATATGAGGGAAAAAGGGGGAAAGGGAGAAAATAAAAAAACGTAATGAAAATATAACTACCACGGCGGGCCATTCCCCCGGGTCGTGCCGGCCCCAAACCCCGGGAAATAGAGAGGGGGGTGAGAAAAATAGAGTAATTTTTAAAAATAAGGGGGCATAGTAATGTAAAAAAATAATAAAAAAAAAAATAAATGAAAAAAAAGTATGGTCGAAAAATAAAAAGGAAAAATGAAAATAAAAGAAAATTTAAACAGGAAAATTATTATCTTTACATCATTTTCTTACTCTCGGGGCCTTACTATGCGGTATTTACAAAAATAATTTAATAGATATACTGTTTTTGTGATGAAAAATTTTTATTTGTCATTATTTTTCAATAAAGAAGTTTGAGTAATGGAACACCAAAGAAAAATTTCAAAATTGCTTCTAACATGGATGGGAAAAACCCTCTTCCCCCTTTTCTCTCCCCTCTCTCTCCTCTCCCCTCCTCTCTCTCTCTCTCTCTTTTTCTCTCTTCCTTTTTCTTTTTTTATTTGTTTTTTTCTTTTCACCTTTCTTTGGGTTGCAAAAGCGATAAAAAAACACACACACACCACAAAACACTTTTTTTTCTCATTCCCCTCAAATTCACAAGAATCGCGCTAAGATTCACGTGCAGGGAGTTTTTAAAAGGAAACGGTTGCTTGTGCCGGACGGGTGGTCACTTGCATCTTGAAAAGGAAATTTTCGTGAAAAAAAGATAAAGGAGGGGAAAAGATGAAGGAATCTTCCTTTGCTTCAGAAGGGAAAGAAATTTGGAGGAAAAAGAGGGGAGAAGAGAGAAAAGGGGGGGAGGAGAGGAAGGGAATATGTGGAGAGAGAGGAAAAGACGATTGAAGAAAAAAAAAGAGAGGGGGGGAAGGAGGGAAGCATTGGGGAGAAGAGATGAAAGAAAAAGAAAGTAAAAAAAGAAAAAAAAAGAAAAAAAAACAAAACGGACGAGAATAAAGAGAATAAAAAAAGAAAATGCAGCCGTGATTTCCCTATTCAATCCACATTCAACATTCATTTTTTTCTATCTGATACCCTTCCTCCTTGCAACATCACAAAGGTCTGCAGGATTCAGCATGTCCGTCCTGCCTGACTTGCGCAAGAGAAAAGAAGCTTCATAAGAAAGAGCAAGTTCACTTGCAACCACGCGTTAAGAAATGCAATAATCATTTTCTTTCGACGTGACGAAGGATATTGCAGCAGTCGCTTCCTCTGAGAAGTAAATGAATGTTAAGTTTTCGTTCAGTCGTGCATTTGGGGTCGTGACAGAAGGGGTCATTTCTCATTTCATTATAACTATAATGATAATAATGATGATAATAATAATTAATAAATTAATTTTAAAAAATAAAAATAAAAATCAATGTAATAATAATAATAATAATAATAATAATAATAATAATAATAATAATAATAATAATAATAATAATAATAATAATAATGATAATGATAATAATAATAATAATAATAATAATAATAATAATAACAAAAATAATAACAATGATGAAAGATACAAAAATAAAACATGTATCTGAATTTATCTGCATTAAAACTTCTAACACTAAGATATAATCATTTTACCCCATTTAGTTTTCCACAATGATTTGAGCTGTAATTAAACACAGAAAGAAACTATTTCTATTCCATCGATCCAGAAACCGTGAATGATTTCTAAACACTATATGTGAAGTGTTTGCATATCGGTCTCCATGTCTGTCTGCTGAAATCTAGAGAGCGGAAAGATTTACCCATTTTAGTAGGAGGTCGGGTTGTTATTATACGAAGCTTTATAAAGTATAAATAGAATGTGTATAGAAATCCGTCGGTAAAAAAAAAATACTTTTTAACCTCGAGCACATTCTGTCCTGTATCATTTACTGTGACAGATGAGAGTATGGTTCACTGTGTGGTATGTACATACTCGTCGCTTTAATTAGTGAGTAAAACGACTCATGGCGGGCGGGTATGAAACAAAACAACGAAGGAGAGAGCAGGAAAAACACGCGATTAAACGGAAGGTCTTTTTAACTCTACTGCTTCTTCGGGACAAAGTAGGGAAAAGTCCTTTGGCTTAGTTTAGGTTTTCCTTCTTTTCGAATTTTGTTTGGA
>NC_051390.1:25739332-25741832 GCF_015228065.2 Penaeus monodon
CAAGCCGGGGTAAATAGAGAGGGTGAGAATAATAAGTAATTTAATAATAAGGAGACGATAGTATGATAATAATAATAATAACAAATAATGTTTTGCGTAAAATATGAAAGCGACAAATTGAAAATAAAAGTAAATTAAACATGGATAACATTATCATCATTTACATCATTAACTTATCTCTCTGCGCCATTACCGATGCGGTGATTGACGAATATCAATTGTAATAGATATTACAGTTATTGTTATTATAATAATTATCATTATTCTAACATTGGCTAGCTTGTTTGGGCCAAGCATTTGCGTTTTTTCACTTTCACTTTTAATACGTATTCTGAAACAATTATGATAGGTGCTCTAGAGAATGTGGATGTTGGAGGATACAAAATATCAAATCTGGGGTACGCCGATGATATAGTTTTGATTGCCAGCAGTATCACTGAACTACAACAACTACTAGATAAAGTTAGAGAAGCAAGCGAAAAGGCTGGCTTGTTTCTTAATGCCAAGAAAACTAAGATCATGAAGATTCAAAGATAACCAGCAATGAACAATGATGAACATGTTACAATCAATGGAATGATTGCGGAAAATGTGAAAGAGTTCACTTATCTTGGAGCTGTTTTAACTAATACATATGATGATTCACCGGAGATAAAAAGAAGAATTGCCATTGCCAAAAACGCCACAATTGCTCTCAATAACATCTGGAAAGACCGAAGCATTACCTTACGGACAAAGCTGAGGTTATTGAACTCATTAGTTTTCCCAATTGCATCATATGGTTCTAAGTGTTGGGTGCTGAAGTAGATAGACAAGAAAAAGATCAATAGTTTTGAAATGTGGTGTTACAGACGAGTACTGTGTATTAGCTGGACAGAGAAGAAGACGAATGATGAAGTGCTGAGAAAAATAAATTGTAAAGACCGGCTGTTGGACATCTTGAACAGGAGGAAATTAAAGTTTATTGGTCATGTAATGAGAAGTAAAAGTATTGAGAAAAACTTGCTGACAGGGATGGTGATAGGAAACAGAGGAAGAGGCAAACCGAAGACAAGACTGAGCGACAATATCAAAGATATTTGCGGGCTGTCGATGGTACAAGTGGAAAGAAAAGCGTAAGATCGAGTTTAGTGGCGAAGGATGGTGGAGAGGTCCACTGCTGCTCAAACATGAGCATACCGTTATTGATGATGATTCCTTAATCACCATGTATTATAGGTGTCATCAGTATTATTCGTTTCAGTTTTTTTTTTTTTTTTTTTTTTTTTTTTTTTAACAGTAAAAGCAGTACATCACCTCAGTATACTCTTCCCTTGTCCATTTAAGTCTTGTTTTCTTTTGATTGTTAGTACTAGATGGTTGAACCGCAGGGCCAGGGGTGGGAGCTATCCTGTCCTGGTGACCTGGCGGACTTTGACTAATGGAAGAGGTAGACTCAGTAGCATACTTTTCGATCCCAGGCCAGCCTTGCCCCAGGGGGACGCGCCCCTTGTTGATCCGCGCGACGGGCGACGCGGCACGATCCATCTCCCGTCCTTACCCGAGAAGCAGGATACATTCCAGCCTCACTGCCAAGAAGTTGGACATCCCGCGCCAGCCACCAACTGGTATTTCTGGGTCCCCGCGGTAGTATTGTTATCGTGACACCATCACTAGGGGGGTTGCCAGCCAAGGCTAAAGAGTCCCCCCCCCCACCCATGAGACAAACCAGCCCCTGCCGGATGCCAACCCGGTATTTCTTGGTCTCGGGGATTTATTGTTATTATTATCATGATTATTATTATAATTATCATTATCATTATCACTATCATTATTATTATTATTATTATTATTATTATTATTATTATTATTATTATTATTATTATTATTATTACTATTATAATTATTATTATTATCATTATTATTATTGTTATTTTATTATCATTATTATCATTATCATTATTATTATTATCATTATTATCATTATCATTATTATCATTATTATAGTATTAACATTATAATATAATTATGTTATAAAATAATTTTTAATATTATAATAGCGAAAATAATGATAATAATAAGAACAATAATAAAGATAATGATAACACTAATAATAAGGATGATAATAATATTAATGATGATGATAATTATGATAACACTAATGATAATAATGATAACAAAAATGATAATGATAATAATAATGGTAATAATAATTATAATAATAATGATAATAATAATAATATTTTAATAATTTTTAGATTTAACCATCTATTTATCTGTTGTTGCCTCGATTTTTTGCATATATAGTTCTAAATATATGACACCAACATGAAAGAATAATAGAAAAAAAAATATTGAGGATAATAACGATAATTGAAATAGAGTAACAACAGCGAAACAACAATAGTGGTAGTAGTAGTAGTAGTAGTAGTAGTAGTAGTAGTAGTAGTAGTAGTAGTAGTAGTAGTAGTAGTATTAGTAATAATAATAATAATAATAATAATAAAAATGATGATGATGA
>NC_051390.1:25761408-25766408 GCF_015228065.2 Penaeus monodon
TAATGATGATGATAATGATGGTGATGATGATGATGATGAAGGTGAGGATTATGATGATAAAAATAACAACAATGATAATAAAGATAAAGAAAATTATAGTAATGCTATTTATGTTAACCTTGGTAACACTTCCTTCCTTTAACATACAGACGATGTATATTCAACAGCCAATCATACTTAAGGCAAACATTATTAGCTGTGAGAACGATAAAATCCTTATCAGTAACATCAATTTGTAACCTTATATCTGTTAACATTATTATCGTTACAATGTTTACAATAGTTACACCAATAACACTGTTTACTCGTAAGAATAGACAAAGATATTTTATGTGTGTGTTTGTGTGTGTGTGTGTGTGTGTGTGTGTGTGTGTGTGTGTGTGTGTGTGTGTGTGTGTGTGTGTGTGTGTGTGTGTGTGTGAGTGTGTGTGTGTGTGTGTGTGTGTGTGTGTGTGTGTGTGTGTGTGTGTGTGTGTGTGTTGATATTGTCAATGTACTATTTCGCCCTTTTCAAACCAAACAAATTTTCTACGGGAAATCTGTCAAACCTGTTTGACATACGATATATGTATGATATGTATGTATATATATATATATATATATATATATATATATATATATATATATATATATATATATATATATATATATATATATATATATATATATATATATACAAACACACATCTACATAAATGATTTATTAAAACCAACAATAACTGGACCACATGCAGCAACGCCTCAAACTCAACAATAACTCCTAGGATAATAATCAGCAAAATAAGAGCTTTAACAGTTCATGATTTAATATTAAATCGCCGATAAGCTTTATATTTCCAGAATATACGTATTGGAGGTCGTTCGGCTTTGCCAGAGCGTGGAGCACGAAGGCCGCGGTGGCGCTGAACACAGCCGAGCGGGCAGAGATGCGCAGACTCTCATTTGAAATTATGTTCTTATCTGTACGTTTTGCAGATTGTCATTTTTAGATATACCAAAGAATGTGATCGTATGTTTTCTTTGAGGCCTGTATCTCTCTCTCTCTCTCTCTCTCTCTCTCTCTCTCTCTCTCTCTCTCTCTCTCTCTCTCTCTCTCTCTCTCTCTCTCTCTCTCTCTCTCTACCAAACCAACAAATAATAAAACTAATTATCGAAAAAAAACATATACAAAAAAGGAGGCAGTAACTCTTTCGAAGTCAGTCCCAAAATCAAAAACACTTTATAGTTGTCATTTATCTTCAAGAACCTGGTGCAGTGCCTCGGTCCTGTCACTTCTCGGAGATGGATGAGGAAGGAGAAGAGAGAAAGAAAAAAAAAGAAAAAAAGAAAAAAAATATATATATATATGCGTGTGTGTGTGTGTGTGTGTGTGTGTGTGTGTGTGTGTGTGTGTGTGTGTGTGTGTGTGTGTGTGTGTGTGTGTGTGTGTGTCTGGGTGTGTGTGTATAAAATAAAAAGAGAGCGTTTCAATCGGATCGGATTAAAAGTCTTAGGGAATCATAAGGGATGTAAGTGAATCTAACACCCTGTTTACCTTCCTTTGTCGGAGGGTAATCTTTTATTTACGTGTAATGATATCTCTGTGCATTTTTTCTCCTTTTCTTTAAATCGTCGTAGTGATATTCAGAATGAGTTTTATTTTTCATTTTATTTTTTAAAGTTGTGTCGATATTTTACTAATATAAGCAGAGGGGAAAATGATCATGGAAATCTTTGACGAACGGGAATAATTCGCAAAAGAAGAGGATCTGTATTTGATATGACGGGGATGAAGACCAAGAGAAAAAGGGATCTAAAAAGTCTTACACATAGAAGGCGAGAAAGAGAGAGAGAGAGAGAGAGAGAGAGAGAGAGAGAGAGAGAGAGAGAGAGAGAGAGAGAGAGAGAGAGAGAGAGAGAGAGAGAGAGAGAGGGAGAGAGGGGGAGTGTGTGTGTGTGTGTGTGCGTGTGTGTGTGTGCGGGGTGTGTGTGTGTGTGTGTGTGTGTGGTGTGTGTGTGTGTGTGGGGTGTGTGTGTGTGTGTGTGTGTGTGTGTGTGTGTGTGTGTGTGTGTGTGTGTCCGTGCGCGCACGCGCGTTTGCGTGTGTGTTGAATTATGTAATGATGACAGCAGATGAAACTACTTTTCTACACTCATTACACTTTCATTAAAAAGAGTCATTCTCTCCTCAGCCTCCCTCGTCCCACTCTGCCGCCAAACATATAAAAACATCATAATTTCACGCTTATTATTACCTCGGTTTTTCCCCCCTGCCAGTTGGGGGGAAAATGCCATCATAGGGACGAGTTTGGCATGAAAAAACATTCGGATTAGTGTAGCGGCGCTGTGGAAATCCCAATCATGACCTCATCAACGGGCCGCGTGGTTGGCTAACGGACGTGAAAAGGGGTTTCGTCGTTGGGGGGAAATGAATGTTTAATTTCACTTCCTCTCGCTCGTTTCGTCTGTGTCTCTGTCTGTCTGTGTCTTTCTTTCGGTTTCTCTCTCTCTCTCTCTCTCTCTCTCTCTCTCTCTCTCTCTCTCTCTCTCTCTCTTCCTTTCTTTCTTTCTCCCTCTCTCTTTCTCTCTCACTCTCTATCTCTTATTACTATTCCCGTCATATTTATACCTATATGACCACACACACACACACACACACACACACACACACAACACATACACATACACACACACACACACACACACACACACACATACACACACACACACACACACACACACACACACACACACACACACACACACACACACACACACACACACACACACACACACACACACACACACACACACAAACACAAACACTAGTGGCAACTGATCACCATGACATTATCTAATCAATGTCTCATTACATAGCGAGAGAGAGGCCCATTTAATCATAATTTCATGCTTTGCAGTGTGATTTTCGATCTAGCATATTAGAGGATGTATTGTCTCCATGAACACGTAATTTCTCACAAATCGAAAAAAAATATCATATCTTACTTAGAGAGAGAGGGGGGAGGGGAAGGAAGAAAGGGAGGGAGCGAGGGACGGATGAAGGGAGGGAGGTAGGGAGAGGGGGGAGGAAGGGAGGGAGGGAGAGAGGGAGAGAGTGAGGGAATGAGAGAGGGAGGAAGGGAGGGAGAGAGGGAGGAAGGGATGGAGGGAGGGAGAGAGAGAGAGAGAGAGAGAGAGAGAGAGAGAGAGCGAAGGAGACAGAGACAAGAGTCAAAAAGACTGACAGAGAAAGAACTAAACAGAGAGAAAGAGAAAAGAGAACGAAAGAAAGAGAAACACCGCGAGAGAGACATAACGAAAAGAGGAAGAAATGACAACCAGCCCAATTGGTTTTGCAGGATTAAGTCGAGGACTTCAAAGGAAATGATCATGAAGTCAATTAGTGAGTCGTTGACAGGACGATAAGGATTCTGGTCTCCCTAATTACGAAGCTTAATTGGAGAGCTGTAAGAGACACCAGAGAGACCGGATTATACGCAGTGGCACACTAAGCTTTTATCTTAAATGAGATAATATTTTCTCTGCTGCCTTGTATTTCTCTCTTGATGAATATCGAAAGATAATGTATTAGTGAGATTTATTTTTTTATATGATATGGGAGTATATCTTTGTCTATATATTATTTTCTTATCAAATGACCAGTGGTGATACATGATCTTGGAAATTATTATATCTTTATCTGGTGTGAGATGATATCTCTGCTTCAGACTTTTTATCTTAGCTTTTGATCTTTAATACGCACGTTATATATTATGTTTTTCTCTTTTTCTCTCTTTCTTTTACCTTTTTATCTTTATCTGAAATGCGGTAATATTTTTTTTCTTTCTCTATAGTCCTTTTTCTTTAAACTATCAGTACTAATATATGTTGTTGTTTTTTTCACCCTAAATCATATTATATTTATATGTCATTGTCCGTTGAAATGTGCGTGTGAGTGTGTGTGTGTGTATGTATATATATATATATATATATATATATATATATATATAATATATATATATATATATATATATATATATATATATATATATATATATATATATATATGGGGCCGCGGTGGCCGAATGGTTAGAGCGTCGGACTCAAGACTGTCACGACGGCAATCTGAGTTCGAGGGTTCGAGTCACCGGCCGGCACGTTGTTTCCCTTGGGCAAGGAACTTCACCTCGATTGCCTGCCTAGCCACTGAGTGGCCAAGCCAGCTCAAGTCAGTGCCGGGTAAATAGAGATGGTGACTCGATAAAAACACCGGGCGGAAGGCAATGGCAAACCACCGCTCTAAATTGCTAAGAAAAAATCATGGAAGCCCATGATCGTCAAGGCCACGGTGGCCGAATGGTTAGAACATCGGACTTAAGACTGTCACGACGGCAATCTGAATTCGAGGGTTCGAGTCACCGACCGCCGCGTTGTTCCCTTGGGCAAGGAACTTCACCTTGATTGCCTACCTAGCCACTGAGTGGCCAAGCCAGCCCAAGTCAAGTGCTGGTCCCAAGCCCGGATAAATAGAGAGAATGATTACCTAAAAGGTACCACCGGCACTCTCCGTGGAAAGGAACTGGGGACCCTACCACGTACTCACTCCAAGAGCATCACAACATGAAAACTACAATTAAGTATCATGCTGTGACCACGGCGGCTCAGACATGAACCTACCGTTAAAAGAGAAGATATATATATATATATATATATATATATATATATATATATATATATATATATATATATATATATATGTGTGTGTGTGTGTGTGTGTGTGTGTGTGTGTGTGTGTGTGTGTGTGTGTGTGTGTGTGTGTGTGTGTGTGTGTGTGTGTGCACTGTGTGTTTGTGTGTGTACACTCTGTGCATGTGATTCATATTCAATAGTAATCGACCTGTATCAACAAATCTCCATCACATCATCACTTCTCTCACTTCCAACAGATAAATGTCCCCTTTAATAAGCCATAACTATTAGTAACATATAACTGACTAGTCTTACTTAATTTTACGAATATG
>NC_051390.1:25773908-25776408 GCF_015228065.2 Penaeus monodon
AAAAAAAAAAACACACACCCCAAAAATCAAGAAAAAACGACAAAAGAGATGTCAAAACCCAAGGAAAGGAACCCAAAATCCCAGAGGCATCAAGCGGACAGACATACGACAGGAGACACCTACCACGACCGCCGCAGACTGGGCTTTGCTAAATAACGCTATAATGAGGGATTAACTATGCATCAAGACGAAGACATCTCGAGCCTGAAATGTCCCAGGAATTCCCGAGGCTTAAGCTCCCCAAACCCTCCTCATTTTGAACCGAGGCTCTTACAAGTGCAAGACTTTTTGTAAAACGTTTCTTCTCCGGAATGTCTTCGCTCCTAATTGCCTCTGAAGAACGGGTTAGGCTGTCGTGTTTGCGAGAGTGATTACGCGAGCGAACGCAAGAGAGAGAGAGGGGATGAGGGGGGAGGGGAGAGGGAGAGAGAGAAAAAAATTGCATTGGAGAGAGAGAGGGGGGGAGGGGGGGAGGGAAAGAGGGAGGGAGGGAGGGTGGGAGGGGGGAGGGAGGGAGGGAGAGAGGGAGAGAGGGAGAGAGAAGAGAGAGAGAGAGAGAAAAGAGAGAGAAAGAGAAGAAAGAGAGAAAGAGAGAGAAAGAGAGAGAAAGAGAGAGAAAGAGAGAGAAAGAGAGAGAAAGAGAGAGAGAGACAGAGAGAGAGAGAGACAGAGCAGAAGGGAAGGAGAGAGAGAAAAAAAGCTCTTAAAAGGGTTGCTGACATTCAAATTTGTTTTGCATCATATGCATTCTAGCTTCTAAATATTTATTCGGAGAAAGCAGAGATGTAATTTTTATCTGATATTAATTCTTATTTCTTATTAAACAGGTTTTAGATCGGACGTGCAGAGTGCTTCAGTCAATAAGAAGAGTCGAAATATAGAAGAAGAAAGAGAGGAAGAACAGTAAGAGAGACAGAAAAAAGGAGGAGGATAGAGAGAAGGGTGCCAAAGAAAGAAGAGAAAAGAGAAAAAAAAATATATATATATATGATACACATATGTGTGTATGTATATATATATATAATATATATATATATATATATATATATATATATATATATATATATATATATATATATATATATATACACATATGTGTGTGTATACGCGTATCATTCTATTAACATTTATTTCTCTGTCTATCTACATACTTTTCTTTTCTGGAAAATAACACATAGTTCGCAAGATTTTTTTAAAATCTTACTTGAGCATCATAGTAATCAAGAATATCAATGATTTCTCTCATAGTAAAATAAATAAATAAATAAATGAATAAATGAATAAATAAAAACAAAACTCATTCCTTATCACAGTGTTGTTACGAGCCGTGAGCACCACATATATATAAATAACCGTTACCGACTTCAGTAAATAGCAACTTCTTGATGATAGAGTGACGAAAAGAATAAGATATTATTCTAGTATTATTATTTTTCTTGAAGTATGTTCATAATCGTAAGACGCACATACATACACACGCACACCAACATACACGCAGACACACATACACACACACACACGCGCGCATACACACACAAACAGACACACACAAACAAACAAACAAACAGACACATCATCATCATTTTCATCATCAAACAAATCTTACCAATCACACAACAGATTCTAATTAACAGTGTAAGTAATCGACCCAGACCTTTGACAACAGTTAGCCATGACCTCGACGCCTCGCTCTAACGCCCATCCCCCCACCCCCCGCCCCCATTTCCCAGCCAGGAGAAGTCAAGAGAGATTTATAAACGTTTCCCAGTGCCTTGGCCTATAATCTCCTGCTTATCGGGTCCGCCAGCAATATCTTCTTGAGATCTTACGTGATTTCTTATCAGCGCGAAGTCAGAATTCAAGCGAAACGAGGCGGTGGGTAGTTCATGTAGAGGATGGAAGGGAGAGAGAAGAAAAGGGAGAAAGAGGGGTGTGGGGAGAGAGAAAAAGAAGGGAATGGGGGAAAGGAGAGAGAGAGAGAGTGAAAGAAAAAAAGAAACACACAAACACACACACACACACACACACACACACACACACACACACACACACACACACACACACACACACACACACACACACACACACACACACACACACACACACACACACACACACACACACACACACACACACACACACACACACACGCACACGCACACATACAAACAAACACAAACACACTCTCAAACAAACAAACCGACGCAGGCAGGCAAGAACACCCAGTTTCTATTTCATGCATCGAATCCTAGATGTTTAACAAACATCTGATCATCATTTCAGCATTTTGACATTTTGCCTAATCCCCGGATTAACCTGTGTCCAACGGGATTAAGTGGAGACATTATGCTAATATCAGTAATTAAAGATACCAATAATTAAGTTATCAGTTAAAGAGAATAGTATTTAAATTATCAATTAAAGAGAATAGTATTCAAATAATTAATTAAAGAGAATCATTAATTAAAGAGAAGAGAAACACATGATATCTGGATTAACA
>NC_051390.1:25778866-25781366 GCF_015228065.2 Penaeus monodon
TCTCTCTAATCTCTCTCTCCTCCTCTCTCTCTTCTCTCTCTCTTCCTCCTTCTCCTCTCTCTCTCTCTCTCTCTTCTCTGTCCCTCCCTTCCTCTCTCGAGAGAGGGACTTCGATAATGTTTATCCATTTCTTTGAACACATACACGTGACACAAATAAAATACTAGACACATTAACAATAATCTACCACAGAATTAAATGCGAGGCAAGTTGTCTTTCTTCGACACATTGACCGCCAGACGGACAGAGAGCAACAATGCAATCTGCAATCAATCAGCTCTGCTTTCCTTTCTCATCACGCCCCGGCCTGCATCTGCCATCAATCTTTTACGTATTTTCATTTTCACAGAAGCATTTCCCTTTTTTCAGGTGAGTAAAGCCATCTTTCGTCAAAGAATGCAATATATCTATCTATATAGATAGATAGACAGATAGATAGATATCTGTGTGTGTGTGTGTGTGTATGTGTTGTGTGTGTGTGTGTGTGTGTGTGTGTGTGTGTGGTGTGTGTGTGTGTGTGTGTGTGTGTGTGTGTGTGTGTGTGTGTGTGTGTGCGTGCGGTGCGTGCTGTGCGTGTTGTGTGCGTGTGCGTGTGCGTGTGCGTGTGCTGTGCATGTATATATATTGTATGAGAGTCAAACAGACAGAGCATACAGACAGACAGACAGACAGTGATAGACAGACAGACATAGAAAGAAAGACAGAGAGAGAGAAAGAGAAATAAAATTCAAAAGGGAATCAGACCGGGTTCCTGCCTCAAAAATAGGACCGGGCTTTTCGTTTGCCAAACGATTTTTTGAAAATTTTACTTCAGCTTCCCCCCCCCCCACTTTGACGTCACCAGAGAGGTCCTGCAACAACCTAGAAACCACTCCCTATATATGTATACAAATAATAACAGAAATTAAATTCAGGATTATCTCCGAAAAGGAAAAAGGCTACTTACCTCTTTTTTTTTCCTTCAAGGCATGATAGAGGAGGAGAGGAAATATGAGAAAAGAAATAATATCAAAGACAAATAGAAAAGGTGGTAACAACCTGAGAGGCTGAGCATCACCAGTCGCTTCGTTATTTACTGTCTTCATCTTTTCATCACTTCAGTCAAGGTCGTAATCAGTGGGAACAGTTTCTTACTCGTTTGGCAACTGACCTGCGCGTCCTCGGAAAAGAGGATCCGGAACTCGCGGTCAGCGATTCGAACGCGTGATCATGGATTCGAACGCGTGGTCGTGGATTCGAAAGCGTGATCGAGGATTCGAACGCGTGATCGAGGATTCGAACGCGTGATCGTCGATTCGAACACGTGCTCATGGATTCGGACTCGCGATGTGCAGAACCTCATTGTCCCGCACAATAATTAAAAATACCAGTTCACTTTATCCTCGTTGCCGAATGTTCGTGAATGAAAGTCGTACAATTTTACTCTTGGTGGATCGAACCTCTCACAGATACGAGACACTGTGGTATACAACGTATGTAAATTATCACAGCTTTTAGTGATCTGTGGAATAAATAGCATGAACGCTGCTGATTCCATTTACTTAAAAGCCATAATCACATTAACACAAAATCATCACATTAACACAACATTAAAGGCCTACAAGAGTTATGGTATTACATGATCACGTGGAGACACCTTTCACACGCCGAGCCGGTGACAGAAAGCGCCTCATGACACGCAATCCGGTGCTCTTAGGGGTTGCTGATCTGGCATGACAAGTCCAACCCGTAGTGTTCATGTCTTGCATCTCATGCTGGACACGTGACAACACTTGTTCATCATGAACATCACGCACGTTCCACTTCTGTTCTTCGTCACCTCATTCGTAGGTCTGTGATTGTTCATGTGCGTGCATTGGTCGTTTACGTTCGTGTTTGTTGTCTTGTGGAAGTGATCACGGAATCAAAATTGGAGCTTTGTATTTTTTGCGGCGTGGGATTCGTATTGATTTAAGATGACATTTAACATTACATATTTGTGTGTGTGTGTGTTGTGTGTGTGTGTGTGTGTGTGTGTGTGTGTCTGTGTGCTGTCTGTCAGAGGTAGAGAGAAAGAAAAGAAAAAGCAGGAAATAGAAAGAGAAAGATCATAACCTCCATTTTTTTTATTTTTTTTTTACGCTTCTCATGAACTATATTTGTTTCCTGCATAAATCACCCTCGCATGCCACATCCTGTCCTTAACACACTTAAGTGAGCACACACACTCTGACAAGTTCTCAAACATGCCAACCTCGACGAGAACTTGTTTTAAAGTTGCTTGTGTCACTTTATTGGACTTAGCAGGGAAGTTTATAGGCATCGGCTATGATCTGCTGAGTCATTGTTCAGTCTTGGTGTTTGAATTCGGTTTCTTCTTTACTGTCTTTCTCTGTGTTTGTATTTGTCTTATCTGTTAATTCATCTTCTTATCTATCTTTCTCATCCTAGCTATCAATGTATAAATTTCTTCATTCTTCTCTTTCTCTTCTCTTTTGTCTATCTCTCTCTCTCTTTCTCC
>NC_051390.1:25783592-25786092 GCF_015228065.2 Penaeus monodon
GTGGGTTTGTGTTGTTTTTTTTGGGGGGTTGGGGGGGGGGGGGGGGGGGGGGGAGTTTTTTCCCCAGGGTTGTGTGTTTTTTATGAAATTTTTTTAAAAAACCCAAAATATTCCCCTTGCATAACTCTAAGCACCCCTGGATATGATCTCTTATTCTCTTTCCCTTCGCTCCTTGAATATAATTTTCCAAGTAAATGTTAAAGATTAAACCCTCAATTAAAAGCACAGGATCAGCTTCTTGGGCAAAGTGTGAATAGCTGGAACGTTAATGATTTACTTTGAAAGCACGATTCAGGGAAATTAAAAATTTTCAGGGACAATACTAAGTTTTTTTTATTTTATTTTTTTGTTTTTTTTCTTTTGGATCATCTATTTATCTTTTTTTTTTATGTTTTCTTTGTTAGCTGTTCGTTGGCAAATCAATTTAGCCTGTGGGTTTTGTTTTTTTTTTTTAACATGGTAATGAAAATATAATGTAATTGAGATCATAAAAAAGAAAAAAAGAAAAAATCATAAAAACTTTTTAAAAACTCGAATAACTCAAAAAAAAAAAAAAATTTTTTTCCGGATCCAAAAGAGAAAAAAAGTTAAACCCCTTTTTTTAAAACCCTTTGGACTCGTTTATTTGTTTAATTACCTAATAGTTTTTAGTTTGATTCCCATCTTAATCAAACACAGGGTAGAATTTTTTTTATTTGACTAATTGCAAAACGGAGTATGAATTTCCTCTGTTTTATACTTTACAAAATTTTTAAATGTAGCAGAACACACAATATATTTTTCCCTTTTATTTATTTAAAATTAATTAAAAAAATATATCTAATATATATATAATAAAATTTTAATATAATTATATATATATAAATATATTATATATATATATATAATATAATTATTAAAATTTATATATATATATATATATATATATAAACATCCCATTATATATATATATTTATATATATATTATATATATATATATATATATTTTTAATACATACATCCTTTTTTTTTTTTTTTTTTATTTTTAATTTAAATTATTTTATATTGTGGTTTGGGGGCGTGTAAAGGGGGGGGGGGGGGGGGGGGGGGGGGGGGGGGGGGGAAAGGGGAGGAGGCGGGGGGAGGGGGAGGAGGGGAGGGGGGAAGGGGGGGGGGGGGGAAGAGGGGGGGGGGAAGGAGGAGAGGGGGGGGGAGGGGGGGGGGGGGAGGGGGGGGGGGGGAGCTGGGGGGGGATGGTTTTCTTGTGCTGGTGGAAAGTGTGGAAATTTAACAGGCTACACACAGAGAAAGACGTAAAAGAAAAACCGTTTTTCACACCGGCTAAAACACATGCTCAGCGATCATTACCGTCGCCTATAATTAAACTCTAAGTCCAATAAAGTGACACAAGCAACTTTAAAACAATCTCGTCGGGTTGGGATTTTGAGAACTTGTCAAGTGTGTGGCTCACTTAAGTGTGTGTAAGGCGGTGTGGGTGCAGGGTGATTTAGCGGAAAAAAAATTGTCATGAAAAAGCGTAAAAAAAAAATAAAAAAAATGGGGGTTTGATTCTTTCTTTTTCTTTTTCTGCTTTTTTTTTCTTTCTCTCTACCTGACAGACCGACCAGACACACACCACACACACCACACACATAACCCCACACACACACAAAAAATGTAATGTAAAAGTCATCTAAAATCAAAACGAATCCCACGCCCCCAAAAAAAAATCAAAACTCCATTTTGATTCCGTGATCACTTCCACAAGACCAAAAAAAAAAAACGAACGTAAACGACCAAAGCACGCACTGAAAAATCACAGACCTACGAATGAGGTGACGAAGGGAAAAGAAGTGGAACGTGCGTGATGTTCATAGAAAATGTTGTTCACGGTCAGCAGAAGCAAGACATAACCTACGGGTTGGACTTGTCATGCCAGATCAGCAACCCTAAAGAGGCACCGGGTTTGGGGTCATGAGGCGCTTTCTGTCACCGGGTCGGCGTGTGAAAGGTGCTCCACGTGATCATGTAATACCATGAAATCTTGTAGGCCCCTTTTAAAGTTGTGTTAATGTGATGATTTTTTTTTAAAGGATTATGGCTTTTTAAATAAATGAATCAGCAGGTTCATGCTATTTTTTCCACAGATCACAAAAGCTGTGATAATTTCATACTTTATACCACATGTCCGTATCTTTTTGAGAGGTTCGATCCCCAAGGTAAAATTGTCACTTTCTTCACGAACATTTGGGAACGAGGATAAAAGGAACTGGTATTTTTAATTATTTGCGGGACAATGAGGTTTGCACATCGCGAGTCCGAACCCTGACACGTTTCGAATCGACGATCACGCGTTCGAAACCTCATCACCGTTCGAATCCTGGGATCACGTTTTCAAATCCCGACCACGCGTTCGAATCCAATCACGCTTTCGAATCGTTTACCGCGATTTCCCGGATCCTCTTTTCCGAGGAGCGCAGTCATTGCCAAACGAGTAAGAATGTTCCCACTGTTCGACCTT
>NC_051390.1:25789830-25794830 GCF_015228065.2 Penaeus monodon
TTTCAATGCATTTCAATTTCAGTCCATTCCATTGTAAATCCCTGCTATTTTCAGGGATTTCATGGGTAGGGAGTTTAGTGGCCTTTCTGCTCTACTGAATTGTAATGTTG
This sequence comes from Penaeus monodon, assembly GCF_015228065.2. NCBI lineage: Eukaryota > Metazoa > Arthropoda > Malacostraca > Decapoda > Penaeidae > Penaeus > Penaeus monodon. The sequence continues at coordinate 25,789,941 of NC_051390.1, forward strand.
CATGGAGCGCTGAGTTTTATGTTATTTTATGTTCTTTTCATAATTATTCTTTCTCTCTCTTTGTCTCTTTTTCTTTCCCTTTTTGTCTTTATCTTTCTCTTTTCTCTTGATCTTTCTCTCTCTATCTATCTATTTTTCTCTCCTTTTCTTTATCTCTCTCCTTTTTTTTCTTCTATCTCTCTCTCTCTCTCTATCTCTCTCTCTCCCTCCCTCTCTCTCTCTTTCTGTCCCTCCCTCCCTCTCACACACTCTCTCTCTCTGTCTCTCCCTTCCTCTCTCTTTCTCTTTGCCTCTCTCTCTCTCTCTCTCTCTCTCTCTCTCTCTCTCTCTCTCTCTCTCTTCTGTCCCTCCCTTCCTCTCTCGAGAGAGGGACTTCGATAATGTTTATCCATTTCTTTGAACACATACACGTGACACAAATAAAAATACTAGACACATTAACAATAATCTACCACAGAATTAATGCGAGGCAAGTTGTCTTTCTTCGACACATTGACCGCCAGACGGACAGAGAGCAACAATGCAATCTGCAATCAATCAGCTCTGCTTTCCTTTCTCATCACGCCCGGCCTGCATCTGCCATCAATCTTTTACGTATTTTCATTTTCACAGAAGCATTTCCCTTTTTTCAGGTGAGTAAAGCCATCTTTCGTCAAAGAATGCAATATATCTATCTATATAAATAGATAGACATATAGATAGATATCTGTGTGTGTGTGTGTGTGTATGTGTGTGTGTGTGTGTGTGTGTGTGTGTGTGTGTGTGTGTGTGTGTGTGTGTGTGTGTGTGTGTGTGTGTGTGTGTGTGTGTGTGTGTGCGTGCGTGCGTGCGTGCGTGTTGTGTGCGTGTGCGTGTGCGTGTGCGTGTGCGTGTGCATGTATATATATGTATGAGAGTCAAACAGACAGACATACAGACAGACAGACAGACAGCGATAGACAGACAGACATAGAAAGAAAGACAGAGAGAGAGAAAGAGAAATAAAATTCAAAAGGGAATCAGACCGGGTTCCTGCCTCAAAAATAGGACCGGGCTTTTCGTTTGCCAAACGATTTTTTGAAAATTTTACTTCAGCTCCCCCCCCCCACTTTGACGTCACCAGAGAGGTCCTGCAACAACCTAGAAACCACTCCCTATATATGTATACAAATAATAACAGAAATTAAATTCAGGATTATCTCCGAAAAGGAAAAAGGCTACTTATCTCTTTTTTTTTCTTCAAGGCATGATAGAGGAGGAGAGGAAATATGAGAAGAAATAATATCAAAGACAAATAGAAAAGGTGGTAACAACCTGAGAGGCTGAGCGTCACCAGTCGCTTCGTTATTTACTGTTCTTCATCTTTTCATCACTTTCAGTCAAGGTCGTAATCAGTGGGAACAGTTCTTACTCGTTTGGCAACTGACCTGCGCGTCCTCGGAAAAAGAGGATCCGGAACTCGCGGTCAGGGATTCGAACGCGTGATCATGGATTCGAACGCGTGGTCGTGGATTCGAAAGCGTGATCGAGGATTCGAACGCGTGATCGAGGATTCGAACGCGTGATCGTCGATTCGAACACGTGCTCATGGATTCGGACTCGCGATGTGCAGAACCTCATTGTCCCGCACAATAATTAAAAATACCAGTTCACTTTATCCTCGTTGCCGAATGTTCGTGAATGAAAGTCGTACAATTTTACTCTTGGTGGATCGAACCTCTCACAGATACGAGACACTGTGGTATACAACGTATGTAAATTATCACAGCTTTTAGTGATCTGTGGAATAAATAGCATGAACGCTGCTGATTCCATTTACTTAAAAGCCATAATCACATTAACACAAAATCATCACATTAACACAACATTAAAGGCCTACAAGAGTTCATGGTATTACATGATCACGTGGAGACACCTTTCACACGCCGAGCCGGTGACAGAAAGCGCCTCATGACACGCAATCCGGTGCCTCTTAGGGGTTGCTGATCTGGCATGACAAGTCCAACCCGTAGTGTTCATGTCTTGCATCTCATGCTGGACACGTGAACAACACTTGTTCATCATGAACATCACGCACGTTCCACTTCTGTTCCTTCGTCACCTCATTCGTAGGTCTGTGATTGTTCATGTGCGTGCATTGGTCGTTTACGTTCGTGTTTGTTGGTCTTGTGGAAGTGATCACGGAATCAAAATTGGAGCTTTGATATTTTTTGCGGCGTGGGATTCGTATTGATTTTAAGATGACATTTACATTACATATTTGTGTGTGTGTGTGTTGTGTGTGTGTGTGTGTGTGTGTGTGTCTGTGTTTGTCTGTCAGAGGTAGAGAGAAAGAAAAGAAAAGCAGGAAAATAGAAAGAGAAAGAATCATAACCTCCATTTTTTTTATTTTTTTTTTTACGCTTCTCATGAACTATATTTGTTTCCTGCATAAATCACCCTCGCATGCCACATCCTGTCCTCACACACACTTAAGTGAGCACACACACTCTGACAAGTTCTCAAACATGCCAACCTCGACGAGAACTTGTTTTAAAGTTGCTTGTGTCACTTTATTGGACTTAGAGGTGAAGTTATAGGCGATCGGCTAATGATCTGCTGAGTCATGTGTTCAGTCCTTGGTGATGAAATTCGGTTTCTTCTTTTACTGTCTTTCTCTGTGTGTATTTGTCTTATCTGTTAATTCATCTTCTTATCTATCTTTCTCATCCTAGCTATCAATGTATAAATTTCTTTCATTCTTCTCTTTCTCTTCTCTTTAGTCTATCTCTCTCTCTCTTTCTCCCTCTCTCTCTCTCTCTCTTTCCCCCTCTTCTCTCTCTCTCTCTCTCTCTCTCTCTCTCTCTCTCTCTCTCTCTCTCTCTCTCTCTCCTCTCCTCTTATCTATCTTTGCTCTCTCTCTTCATATACTCACATATATATATATATTTATCTATTACTATATTTATATTTCATATATACTAAAATGTATGTATGTATTATATATATATATATATATATATATATATATATATATATATATATATAAATGATTATGTATGTATATATATATATATATATATATATATATATATATATATATATATATATATATTATATATATATATATATATTATATATATGTATATATAGATGTATATGTATATATATATATATATATATATATATATATATATATATATATATATATATATATATATATATATATATATGTATATATATGTGTGTGTGTGCGTGCGTGCGTAGGCATGTAACATTTTGTAAATGTATACATAGACAGAGCAAATTACTGCACCTATGCTCCGTTAACTACATCTATTGCTCAAACATACAAACATTCAATTACCGTAGCATGTTTGATATTAAAGCAAGATGTGAATTCAATTACTACACAGACTATGAATAGGCTGAAAGTTAAAGTCGAGTGGAATGAAGAGGAAAGCAGACTACCTAACGTGTGTTTAGAGTTCAACATGGGATCAACTTAGACTATTAATTATACTAAACATACTATAATCTGGAGTCACGGTAAGGGAAAAGTATATTTTTTTTTTCTATTTTTTAATGAGATTCCGGACTTCTGAGATTTATTCGAGTAATGTTATTATCATTATTATCTTTCTTTTCTTTTATATGATCTCAATTACATTATATATTTCATTACCATGTTAAAAAAACAAAACAACCGACATGGCTAAGTTGATTAGCCAACGAACAGCTAACCAAAGAAACAATATAGAAAAAAAATGATAAATAGATAGATCCAAAAGAAAAAAAAAAACGAAAATAATAAAATAAAAAGTAACCTTAATATTATCCCTGAATATTACATTACCCTGATATCGTGCTTGCAAAGTAAATCATTAACGTATCCAGCTATTCACTACTTTGCCAATGAATGCTTGATCCTGTGCTTGGAATCTGACGTGAGTTGAATTTTTAATGAGTTTACTTGGAAGTTATATTCAGAGGAGCGAGAGTAACAGAGAATAAGAGTTATCATATCCAGCGTGCTTAGAGTTATGTCAATGGTGATATTTGGTTTATTTCATGCACACACACTGACACTCAACCTAAAACACACATAACCACACGCGCGCGCGAGCACACACACACACACACACACACAAACACACACACACACACACAAACACACACACACACACACACACACACTTGTATATATATATATATATATATATATATATATATATATATATATATATATATATATATATATATATATATATATATATATATATATATATATATATATATACCGTATTTGACGGCGCATTAAACACGTTTTTTTCCAGCGTCTAATACGGTCGTTCTACAGATGGGAGACCGAGTGCCGTAGGCTAGGGAGCCAGCCGAGCATACGGGCTCTGTTCGCTAGGCACAAAAATTTTGCTAATAATAAAGCATTGAAAACAACTCAATTTTTTACTGTAAATTGTGTTACAATTAATAAAGTGTTGAAAACAAGCCGGATTATCACAGTCTGTTATAACTTACGAAATATTGCTTACGATACGTCGGGAAGCTTACGTCATATCACCTACCCCCTATCCCAACATACAAAACCCACACCTGATATATGTCTTACATTATTTAATTACTTGTTATCTTTAAGAAACATTTGTTTATTATCTAAATGAGAAATGCTCCTGGAAATTGGAGAGGAACAGCCTGTCGCGGTAACACAAAAGATCACATTCAGAAATACGAGATAAACATCCTCTATAGCAGTCCATTTGCCGAAAATACAGCCAATCTGGGAGGATGTAAGACAAGGGATGTTTATTTACGACGAATCATGCGTAGGCAAATACTGTGTGTATGTGTATGTGTGTGTATATATGTATATTATATATATAATATCATATAATATATATATATATATAATAT
>NC_051390.1:25797330-25799830 GCF_015228065.2 Penaeus monodon
GGCAAAATGTGTATTTAGCTATAAACAATCAGTTCCTATTCATCATTGTGTTATTATTAACATAAGATAAGTATGAAATAGATGAGGTTACCCTCATATTGTTTCCTAAAGTGTACGACCTCGGGAATTTCTACTATTACATTCAGGATTTGCATAATAATTACATCTACAGGGAATTTGCATAACTAATCTACTATAAACACTAGAAGAAGCCATTTTTGCCGAGTGAGGTGTCTGGGATAATATATCTGGGTATATCTATATAATCTGGTGATATATTTTTTATATATATTTATATTTTTATATAGAATCACAACTTTAAAGAAGTTATAAATGCCTTTAATTTATTAATGGAAGTAGATTCAAGTTCTCATTATGAATTGGTACAGGAGTTAAAATTTGACACAGAGGGACATGATAATTTTATGCACAAAATTGAGAGGAAAATCCGTGATTTCAAATCAGAAACAAATTCACAAAATAGTAGATCATCAAAACACTCAGATTCTACAAAGAAATCTACGCAAAATGTTACACAGAACGATAAGTTACGGTCAGAATTATCTAAGTTACAAATTAAGCTCCAGGTTTACGAAAAGGAAACGGAGTATCAGATGATCTTGAGAAAACAATGGAGGATCTTGAAAGAAAAAGAATATGAGTACAAAAAGTTTCTTGCTATGAGAGACAGCCTTGCACCTCAAGAAGAAGTAAAGAAAACCCAGTCTAGAAGAAAATCAGCTAGAACTGTTTCGAAGTAAAGATTTAGATATTAATAAAAATATATATATATGAAATAAAAAAAATACAAGTAAATAAATAAATAAAGTTCTTCATAAAGGTTTTGGATCTATTGATAATCTGACAGAAATTGAGAGTAAATGCTAATTTACCAAAACAAGAAATAACTGCCATGGGTGTATCAACTATAGGTGATTTAGAGATAGAGGTGTCCAAATTAGAGCATACTTTCTTAACAGCAAGTCCAGAGCTTAAACCACAAGCAAAGAGTTTTGAGGCAAAGAGAGAGTTTAAAGATTTGAATGCAACACATTTGGGCAAGACAGATCGAGTCATCAATGTACTGAATGATGTGGTTAATATTTTGTCATCTAAACGTGCATTGCCTAAGCCAGAGCCAGAAATTTTTAAGGAAGATTTATAGGAGTTTCCAACCTGTCTTCACAACTTTGAGAGTTTTACAGAATCAAGAGTCACAGAACCTGCAGAGAAACTTTTCTACCTAGGTCAGTATACTAGTGGGGAAGCTAGGGATGCCATTAGAGGAATTCTGCACGTCCCCGAAGGAGAAGCTTATCTTGAGGCTAAGAGTATGTCAGTGGATAAGTCTGGTAATAAGTTTATTGTGGCAAATGCTTTTAGAAGGAAATTGAGTGAGTGGCCAAAGATTTCCAATAAAAATAGTCATGCAATACAGAAATTGTCAGACTTCTCAATGAAATGCTTAACAATAATGAAAACAACAGAATAACTTAATATTTTAAATGATCCTCAAGAAGTAGCAAAATGTTACAGAAGTTATCCCCAGCTCTTATAGATAGATGGAATTCTATAATTTATAGATCGTTTGTAAATGATGCAGGTTACCCCTCTATTTTCAGATTCTTGAGAATTTATATAAGTGGAAGCAAAGAAAGCTTGCCATTCAATTTCATCTTGTAGTGCAGTAATGGCAATAAATGAGAATCATGACATCATTGCTTCAACAGTAGTAACTTAAAAACGTATTTGCCGCTAATGACCTTAGCTGTTGATGCGGCAGATAGTGTTAAATAACCAGTCAATCAACAAGTAGCAAGAGAGGTAAACCATAAATGAACAAATTTGGAACAAAAAGGTTTGTGACTAACTCAATCGGTGCAAAAGAAACAGAGGCACATAGGGACAACAAAGGACAGAGTTCAGAGAAACCGCATTGTAATTTTTGCAAGGCTGATAATGAACTTGATGAAAGTGAAGGGTTTTATGAATTTGATAATAAGGCCTATTTGAATATAAAAATTGTGCCAACAAACTTATAGTTTCTCATTAGTGTAAGAATTAATTCTACTTTTTGCTCATTTAAGTACAATGTAATCAGAGTTCAAGGTAAATTGCTGAAACAGTTTAGGGGAGCCATGTTACTGCAGGGACAAAATGAATATTTAGCTATAAACAACCAGTTCCTATTCATTGTGAAATTACTAACATAAGGTAAATATGAAATAGAAGAGTATACCCTCATTTTCTAAAGTGTACATTAATAGGGAATTTGCATAACCAATCTACTGTAAACACAAAAAGAAGCCATTTGTTACTCAGAGAAGCCAAGAAAGGTGTCTGGGGGTAATATATCTGGGCATATCTGGCGATATAATTGTATATCAGCATAAGTAAATGATATATTGTGATATATAGACTTAAATGAATGAGAATGTAATATAATTATTAATATATTTAATGTGAAGTAAGGATTATACGTAAAACATGTATTAGTTAA
>NC_051390.1:25819830-25822330 GCF_015228065.2 Penaeus monodon
TCTTTCCATCCACCTCTGTCATCCACCTCTTTATCATCTCTCAATCCACCTCTTCAATCCATCTCTTCTATCCACCTCTGTCATCCACCTCTTCAATCCACAATTGCCATCCATCTTCCCATCCACCTCTGTCATCCACCTCTCCCATAAATTTACACCAGCATCCTCACGCCCTCCTTCCGTCACCTTTACCTTTGAGCTTGACATTCGGGGCAATAAAGAGCAATCCCTTCGTTTCCTTTTGTGATCTAAATTCGCCCTTTTCGCAAGCCGCCCTCAGTTAGACGTATGGGCGGGAGCCGTCACTGGGGGGGGGGGGCTGAATGCTTAAATGTGAGGGAAATTATGTGGCTGAGGGCAAACGAGGTATGTGTGTGTGTGTGTGTGTGTGTGTGTGTGTGTGTGTGTGTGTGTGTGTGTGTGTGTGTGTGTTGTTTGTGTGTGTGTGTGTGTGTGTGTGTGTGTGTGTGTGTGTGTGTTGTGTGTGTGTGTGTGTGTGTATGTGTTTTTGTAAATCCACATATGTGCGAAAATACAGTCGCATGTATACACAAGCATAGTTAAATGCACATTCATATATAGCGACAGGATATTTATAACAAATATTCAATACATCGATTGTCCATTAGTAGTATTTAAAGGAAATGGAGGAGATCAAGCACCTTATATTTAAATTTCTCTCTCTCTCTTTTACTACTTCTCTCTCTCTCTCTCTCTCTCTCTCTCTCTCTCTCTCTCTCTCTCTCTCTCCATTTCACCCCCCCCCCCCCCGCTTTTACGCTTAATCTCGTTCCCATTCTTTCTCTCACTATCCTACACACACACGAATAAACGCACATACAGCTACACACACACGAATAAACGCACATACAGCTACACACACACGAATAAACGCACATACAGCTACACACACACGAATAAACGCACATACAGCTACACACACACGAATAAACGCACATACAGCTACACACACACGAATAAACGCACATACAGCTACACACACATGAATAAACGCACATACAGCTACACACACACGAATAAACGCACATACAGCTACACACACACGAATAAACGCACATACAGCTACACACACACGAATAAACGCACATACAGCTACACACACACGAATAAACGCACATACAGCTACACACACACGAATAAACGCACATACAGCTACACACACACGAATAACCGCACATACAGCTACACACACCTACGCACGTACGCACACAACAATAAGCAATTATAATCAAACATCCTATACAGTAATAAGGGAAAGGAAACTCATTGCTCATGATAACCTTTAATGACCCCCACCCCCCCTTTATTAGCCACTAAATATGTACAAATTACTGTAATTCGTTCTTACAATAATGAGAAGGTAATTAGGTGGAACTTACCTACCTGTGTATCAGGTAAACATTTATACAGCGCGCTGCTAATAGTGTTTGTTATTATCAATAATATCGATACACTTAATTTTAATAAAAAAAAAAACTGATAGTAGTAATTATGATATTATAATTACCGTCATTATCATCAGCATAAAAATGAATTTTTAAGCAGACGGGGAAATTGTACAAGCAATTAACACAGTGTTATAAATGGTACAGGCATTAAAAAAAAAAGTTTCTAAATATATGGTCATCCGATAAGGTCGCTTCAAAGTTCAAGAAATACTTCATTTTTTTCTCGAATTACAATGTCCATGACGTTATGATTTCATTTTACGAATTAGTTTTGTTTGTCTGTTTTAATATATCTCATTTATCTTTTTTTTTCTCTCTCTCTTCTTTTCTTTCTATCTATCTATCTATCTGTCTGTCTGTCTGTCTGTCTGTCTGTCTGTCTGTTCTCTCTCTCTCTCTCTCTCTCTCTCTTTCCTTCTCTCCCTCTCTCCATCTCCTTCTCAGCTATCCTCCTTCCCTCTCCAACCTACCTTTCCCCCCTTTTCCCTCCCCCCCCTCCCTATCTCTCCCTACCCCCCCCTAAACCCCACCGACTCCCCGAAGGCCCAAACTAATTAAAATAACAAAGAAAGAGGCGCAGCAGCATCCTCCACCGACACCAATTCAACACTGACACGCCCTCGCAGCGCCGCGGGCTTATATCAAGGGCACTTTTGGATTAGAGGGATCGAGTTCGCCGCCGATGCGCTTTTGTTTCGTCGAGGCTGGGGAGAGGGGGAGAGGGGGAGAAGGGGAGGGGGAGGGGGGAGAAAGGGGCAGGGGGAGGGGGGAGAGGGAGATATAGGGGAGGGGGAGAGAGAGACAGAGACAGACACAGAGACAGAGACAGAGAGACAAACAGACAGACAGACAGACAGACAATGACAGAAGCAGAGAATGAGACAGACAGAGACAAAGACAGACAGACAACAGACAAACAGACAGAGAGCCAGACAAACGGACAAGCAGAATGAAAGATCCCGTTTTCTTTACTGATGGATAGAATTGCGAAAGAAAACGAGAATGAGGCAATAGATCGTGTACACTGTATC
>NC_051390.1:25859830-25862330 GCF_015228065.2 Penaeus monodon
GGCACCGATAGGAAGGTTGTTGTGGTTCGCGCTCCCGCGATGTCCCTCAGTAAAGCCGTTTCCTAGTCACGACACTATCACTGCACGACATAGATAACGTTGCACTGCACAATAACACTACCCAGCACTGCACATGAGTCTTGGAGGAGGGGAGCAAATGTAGTATCGTAGCGGCTTCGGTCAGGGTCAGGGAATTGGCCGGCGCTTGTAAATATTCACTGCGACATCTTGTGCTGCAGAGGATTGTGCCCTCAATATCTGTGTGCACTTCCGGACTTGATGGAGAAAGGAAACACAATGGGCACGGTAACAGTTTATTAAATTTAGAGGAGTATACAGGGACAGCGTGATAATATTAGAGAGAGATTTGTCCTGGGTATTCCTCAGCCTGCCTCCAACTGTCCTCCCGGCAGCGTCCACCCACTGCCTGGCGTATAACCTATGTCATACAAGGTGTATATCACACACGAATTAATCTAAAGATCTGCAAGTCGATGAAACTGATATTTTCAGATTTTATTATGAAAATTTAAATCTCAACTAAAGGTTTTGCTTACTAAAATGAAGAAAATGAAAAAAGAAAACAAAAAATCATGCAACAACATAATCAACTTAACAAGCTGTAACTGAAATCTTGAAACCACACACCCACACCTACACACACACACATAGACACACACACACACACACACACACACACACACACACACACACACACACACACACACACACACACGCCAAATAGACCTCACGCACCAGGTTTCCATCCCAGCGTGAGATTAAACCGGATTTATTGCGTCACCTATTTCCTTCAGCCAGATTAATCCTCCTCCCCGGATCCCCCAAGAGCGAGATTTAAGGATCGGGAAATGAAACCGCTTCTCCTCGCTCCTATCCCTATCGACGACCTCAGTCAGGATTCACAAAGACAAAGCGACGCAGAATCCGATCCATTAATCCCGGGGCGCCCGTGATGTAATCCGGTAATCCGCACCCGGGTTCTGATTTCACCGCGGGTTGGGTTTCGGTTGAGGTAAAAGTGCGTTAAGAGCTCAGCATTGCGAGTGCAGAAAAAAATAGAGGGATCGGGTAAGGCTTCCATTAATAAATGAAAAAATACACAGTACTTACACACACATATATCTGAAAGCTATATCTATCTATCTATCTGTCAGTTTATCTCTCTGAAATTTATCTATGTTATCATATCTACATCTATCTATTTAACTAGATATGTGTGTGTGTGTGTGTGTGTGTGTGTGTGTGTGTGTGTGTGTGTGTGTGTGTGTGTGTGTGTGTGTGTGTGTGTGTGTGTGTGTGTGTGTGTGTGTGCGTGAGTCTCTGCCTTGTCTGTCTGAATGTGTGGAATACAATTTATGATACTCATTAACAGTCCTGCAATATTAGATATTGTGAATCCCGATTAACAGGGAAATTTACTTCATTTGTCATCATCATTATCATAAGTATCATCGTTAATAGTTTTACAATTATACGCATAATAATATTAATGACGTTGATACTGTGATGGTTTTAACGATTACTGCAACTTCTGGTATTACTACTACTACTACCACCACTACTACTACTATTACTACTACCACTACTACTACTATTAATACTACTACTACCACCACTACTACTACTATTACTTCTGCTACTACTACTACCACAGTTATTACTGCTGATGCTGCAGCTATTATTAATACTACTATTGTTAATCATTGTTAATCATATTGTTAAGTGTAATATTAATAATGGTAGTATAATAAACAATGATGATGATGATGATGATGATGATGATATTGATAATAATAATAATAACAGTAATAATGGTAACCATGATAGTAATAATGATAATGATAATAGTAATGATAATGAAAATGATAATGATGATAAAAAAAGGATAATTATTATAATGATAATGATCATAATGATAATAAAAATAACAATAACAGAAATAAGGATAACTATGATAAAGTAATCATAATAATAATAATAAAGCGAAGGGATATAATGTAATGATTATGATAACACCAAACGATGATAAAGAAAAATGAAAAAATGAAAAAAATGCAAAGACTTAAATTCGGAGCGACGCCCAGAGGTGGGTTCATTAATCCCTTTAGTAATTAGCATTTTCTACAACCAACCATTAATCATACGAATATTGGACCTCCAGCTCTTGGCGCAAAATCTTAAAAGATTTTTCGAAAAAAAAATGAATGAATGAGTTGTTCGCTTTTTTTTTCTAGTTTGGATTTATTTTTATTTTTTATTTTATTTTATCATTATTATTATTTTTACATGGGCATGACTTTATTCGGAAATTTTGTGATTTTGTAATTAGGATTTAAAAAAAAATATATTGATGATCGTGATGAATTAATATCTGTTGATTGGTATATATTTTCGAGTGTTCAGGAATTTACTTAGTTATATCGTTACTTTTTATCCTTATTTTCAATTATGTATCTCTCTCTCATTCTTTCTGTTTTTC
>NC_051390.1:25887330-25892330 GCF_015228065.2 Penaeus monodon
ATTCATTTATATGAAGTTATAGGATATTTGACAAGTTTATAATGGAATGTTGTGCGTCGAGTAATAACCTGTTCTGTATAAAAGTTGCTTGCTACACTGATAAACAAGGAAGGAACGATAACAATGGTGCAGGAATTATCATTGCTAAGTGAAAACATTCTGATAGCGGAACACAAAAGGTGAGCTGGTACAGAAATTGAACAAAGATGAAAACTGACAAGAGAAGAAAATTTAGTTTATATATGAGGGGAGTTTATGTAAGAAAAGGATACTAATGTACATGTAACAATAATATCATCCCTATGTGACCTCCTTAGTGACCTATTACCAATACGGAATCTGTTCAAGCTCTGTCAACACGGGTGTTTGTTGACACGTACGGCAGCATCAACAGGCGCGGAGCTGACGGTCTTCGTTTAACAGTGGCAACCTACATGCATGGAACCTCAATATACCTTCATCACAACTACACTTAAAGGGGTTGTGTCCTCTTAGAAATCTCACGTGTTTGTTGCCCTTTTTTTCAAATAAACCCCATCCGTTTCCTAGCAATTCCTCTGCATTAGCCTTCATTTGTTTGTTTTTCGACCGCAGATATCAATTCATAATCTGAATAAGCTTAATCAAAACATGCTTATTTCTGAGTAATATTGAGTCTGATATGTATTCATTCATTTGTATTTGAAATGAAAACGAATCACAATAAATATCTACGAATACAAAACATATTAATACATATAATACATTCTCAACAGACTATCTAGCAAACCAGCAAAGCTCAATTTCAGATCACCCTTGATAATTAAGATTTTGAACACTCTTTTTTGAACTCATGAATTTGTGCAAGATAACAAGAAATCATTTCGGAATTCAATCATACAGAACACAGTTTAGTTCATGAAATCAAACCCGCATTAAACATATACATAGCGCATTATTTCCCGAAAACCTTTTTAAATGTTCGACTCGGAAATGCTTTCATCGGAGAGCAATTAATTTCATAAAATAGTAGAAATCAGAATGAGATTTCCCTCGGCAGTAAAAGTATTACAGTTCTGAATTCGGAAATGAAATCATTTGACTCGACTCTTTGCAATAAGCAGTATCTCTTTATGTCTTTCTGTCTACCAACCTACGTGTCTATCTAAATATCTATCTATCTATTTTTCTCTCTCTCTCTATCTATCTATCTATCTATCTATTTAGCTACCTATCTATATGTATATATGTATATATATATATATATATATATATATATATATATAATGATATATATGTATATATATATATATATCTACCTATCTATCTAGCTACCTGTCTATCTATCTTTCTATTTATATATCTAGCTGACTACTTATCTATCGATCTATCTATCTAGCTAGCTAGCTAGCTGACTACTTACCTGTCTATCTGTTTATATATCTGTCTATCTATCTGCCTATTTATCTGTTTACCTATCTATCTGGCTGACTATTTTTGGACTTGTATATTTGTTTGTATGTCCGTTCTTTCATTCTCTCTGTCTTCTCTATCTGCATATCTGACTATTGTATATATCAATATATCAATATTTTTATGCTCACTCTTTCTCTCTTCACTCTCTTCCTCTCTCTCACTCTCTCTCTCTCTCTCTCTCTCTCTCTCTCTCTCTCTCTCTCTCTCTCTCTCTCTCTCTCTCTTCTCTCCTCTCTCTCACACTCTCTCTCCTCCTCCTCCCTCCCTCCCCCTCCCTCTCCTAGCTCTCCATCGTCACTCAGTTTCTAGTCATTATGATGATAATAGTAGTAACCATACCCATGACAATAACAGTGAAAAATAATCAAGCAAAGCATCACTTGAATTATATATTTCTTTAGTTCTGCATACATAAATTTTGCTATTATTGTTGTGGTTATAAATTCTACTAATGTAATTATAATCTGAGTTATCTCTCCCTTTTAAAGTTATTTATATCAGTATCTTCCTACTTCAACTTACGGGACCTACATGTTGCCTATTGTTACATGTTCTACAAAAGGTATGGTGTTATTGAGATTGCATGAATATTGTGCATTATCGTTAATTATTTCGTCCTCTTTTCTACCCTTTCCTTCTTCTTTTCTTTTTCTTCTTCTTTCTAATCCATTCACACCGAAAATATAATGGAGTTGTATTTCACCGAGACTAGAAGTTCCATCCTTTTCAGTTTTTTTTTAGCAATTTTATATCTACTACTTCATTTTATCCTGTAATAATGTCATAAGTGCCTGTTCCCTCTATCGCTCTCTCTTTAATATGCTGTATTTTTTTTCTCTTTCTCCTTTCTCCTTATCTCTCTCATTGTCTTTCTCTCTGGCTGTTTTTCTGTCCTTCTATCTATCGATCTATTTTCTATCTTCCTACATATCTACCTGATCATCCATCAATCTATTTATCTGCCAATCTATCTATCTGTCTGCCTATCTAACTTTCTATCTATCTATCTATCTATCTATCGATCTCCCCCTAACTATCTATCTGTTTATCTATCAGTTTAACTACCTGCCAACCTACCTATCTATCTACCGCTGTCAACATATGTATGTAATTGTTAATCTATTTATCTGGCTTTCCATCTATCGGTATCTGTCTATAACTCCGACCTCCTTTCCTTTGCTTCCCACATATTTTCTTTCTTTTCCCCTCCCTTCCTTCTTCTTCTCTCTCTCTCTCTCTCTCTCCTCTCTCTCTCTCTCTCTCTCTCTCTCTCTCTCTCTCTCTTCTCTCTCTCTCTCTCTTCTCTCTCTCTCTTCCCTCTCCTCTCTTCTCTCTCCTCTTCTTCCCCTCCCTCCTCCTCTCTCTTCCCTTCTCCTCTCGCTCTCTCTATCTCTATCTGTCTCTTCGTCTTCGTCTTCTCCTCGTCCTCCTCTCTTCTTCTCTTGTCGTCTGTCTCTCTGTCTCTCGTCTCTTCTCTTCTCGTCTCGTCTTCTCTTTGCTCTCTCTCTCTCTCTTTCTTTGTCTTTCTCTTCTCATATAGCATCACGTAATATTCATTCATCTCCTTCTCTCCTTTTATCGCTCTTCATATCTTCCTCTCCTTCTCTCTTCGCTTTTCTATTGTCTCTGTCTCTTCTTCTCCATATCCTCTTCTCTCATTCCTCTCTTGCCTCTCTCTCTCTTTTCTTCGTTCTTAGTTTCTTTCTCTTCTTCTGTCTGCTTTCTTATTGTGTGCATTTCTTTTCTTCCCGATTTCTTATCATTATTCTTTTTGTGTAGCTCTCGCTTCCTTTTTCGCTTTTCCAAACGTCACTTACTGTCGGGGTAATTTAGTTACTGGATAGATGTTAAGAAGATAAAGGAAGAAATAGAGAGAGAGAGAGAGAGAGAGAGAGAGAGAGAGAGAGAGAGAGAGAGAGAGAGAGAGAGAGAGGCAAACAGACAGACAGACAGGCAGAGTCAGAGACAGATAGACAAAGAGGCAGACAGACAGACACACACACACACACACACACACACACACACACACACACACACACACACACACACACACACACACACACACATATATAGAGAGAGAGATAGAGAGATATATAGATATATAGATATATATTGTTACACTTATCTTCTCAAATTCAAATTTTTTTTCTGGTTTTATTGTATATGTAGATTGTATCAACTTTTTGATAGAACATTACAGAATATAAAAGTCATATTCAGGAATGATAATTTTATACTTATAAAGATGATTTATGATTTATTTGTATCTGCTGTCATATGTGTATGATTTTCCTTAATATTGTACAAATGTGAGGATCAAGAAGAAGCCATTATTTAGCTGAAGTGTTGTACGAAATTATATGTCGATAATTTAGGAAAAAAAATTGGAATGTTTTGTTTACGACGCTCTCTCGATGGTCCAGATGGAATAGGTGTGCCTGCTGCTATCTTTGATTTCATATATAAAGATGAAAGATGAATGTCTTGGTTTCTGTTGTAGCTTGGGATATTCTGTGGGATTCAAGTGTTAAGTAAATGAATGAGAAAAGTGAAATTTGTCATGTGTAAAGGGTTTCTTTTAATGATGGTTTCACTATTTTTATTGTGCGTGGGTGTTGTGTGTGTTTGGTGTGCGTATGAGGTGTAAGGTTCATTTGGTTCACTTCCACCCGTTCGGATGGCAGCTTCGAGTCCACCAAGACCTCATGTCAACCATGGTCGGTGGTTGCCATTCTATGGTTTGCCACTCTATTCCGAGCTCCACACCTGAACACATTGTAAGTTGTTTACACTTTTTGTGTTTCCTGTATATATTGTTGGTGAATTGATTTAAGAAATATAATGCAGTGAAGTGCAATGAACCGAAGTGATGGAAGGAAAATGTTTAAAATTAACTTGTTACTTATTGCAGCCTCCTATTATTAGAACTGGGCTACATTTTGATAGCTGCAGCCCGCTCCACCAGTGGCTCCTTTAGGACGAATATACTCCGGGTGCCTGAATCTAAGGCTGGAAACCTTCACTCCGTTCCACCGACATTTTACCGACAACTACTGCAATCACGAGTTTTTTTTATCTTGTATTTCTGTGAATTGTACATTTTTGAGGAATATAACTATGAACGTGCAAAATCGTATTTAATATGCCCCGAGATGATCTATATCCCAGAGGATACCATAAAAGAGCCTATGGTTAATTGCAAATAAGATCAAAAGCATCATGGGATGTACGTTAAACTTCATTTAAATAACGTGTGGCCTCACAGCAATCGAGAGCACGTGTCCAGGTATGCTACACTTTTCTTTGTCGGAATAACCAAGGCTGTATTTTTATATAAGTGTGAAAATCAATGCTGAATAATCATTTGAAAGTAATACCTAGTCTAAATTTGTTATGCGATTAAGCTTTACCAATTTGATTTTTTTTACTGATTATCTGAATATATTTTGATAACAAAATTATATACATTCTTTATATTATCCCATGTTTGAGTAGATGAATATTTTTTTTATAACAAACACCTGCCAGATATCAGATGTTAGCAA
>NC_051390.1:25894830-25897330 GCF_015228065.2 Penaeus monodon
GCGGAGCCGATGTTTCGCGACGGAAAACGCTTCCTCGGAGGCGTCGATTTGGCTCGGTTTCCCTTTCGATACGGGGGCGGGGGGCTGGGGGGGGGGGGGGGGGGGGGAAAAAAGGGGAAGGGGGGAAGGTTTTTTTGGGGAAAAAAGGGGGAGGCAAAAAAAGGGGGGGGGTTTTTTTAAAAAAATTAATTTTTTTAAAAAAAAAAAAATTTTTTTTAAAAAAAAGGGGAAAGAAAAGGGAAAGAGGAAAAAGGGGCGGGAAAGGGGGGAAAAAGGGGGGGAAAAGGGGGGAAAAAAGGGGGGGGGGGGGGGAAAAGGGAGGGAAAAATTTTTTGGGGGGGGAAAAAGGAAAAGGGGGAAATGGGAAGAGGGAAAGGGGGAAAGGGAAAAAAGGAAAGGGAAAAGGAGGGAAAAAGAAAAAAAAAGGGTTAAAAATTTAGGGGAAAAGGAAAAGGGGAGAAAAAAGGGAAAA
Source organism: Penaeus monodon (assembly GCF_015228065.2). Taxonomy (NCBI): domain Eukaryota; kingdom Metazoa; phylum Arthropoda; class Malacostraca; order Decapoda; family Penaeidae; genus Penaeus; species Penaeus monodon. The sequence continues at coordinate 25,895,303 of NC_051390.1, forward strand.
TCGGGAAGGGGGGGGGAGAAAAAAGGAAATAAAAAAGGAGGAAAGGAGGGGAAATAAAAAAGGGAAAAAGAAAGGAGAGGATAAAGGGAAGGGGGGGAAAAGGAGGTAGGGATAGGGATGAAGGGGAGGAGATGAAATAGGAATGAAGGGAAGGGGAGAATATAAGGAATGGGGGAGGAGGGAGGGATATGAAGGAAATAAGGGGTAGGGGGGAATAAGGGGATACAGAGAAGAGGGGAAAGGAGAGGAAATAGAGAAAGGGGAGAGAAGAGGGAAAAAAGGAAAAGGGAGGGGGAAAAGGAGAAAAGAGATTTTATGGAAAAGGGGGAGGGGGGGGGGATAGGAAAAAGGAAGGGGGGGGAGAATAAGAGTAAATGAGGAAGAGGGGGAAGGGTGGAAAGGGGGGAAAAAGAGGAAAAGAAAGGGGAAAAGAGGAAAAGAGAAAGGGGAAAAAAAAAAGGGAAAAGAAAGGGCGAAAGAAGAGGAAAAAGAGAAAGGCGAAAGAAGAAAAAAGGAAAAAAAAAGGGAAAGAAGAGGAAAAAAAGAGGGGGAAGAAGAGGAAAAAAGAGAAAAGGGGAAAGAAGGGAAAAGGGGAAAGGGGAAAGAAAAAGGAAATAGGGGGAAAGGCGAAAGAAGAGGAAAGAAGAGGAAAGGGGAAAGGGGGAAAAAAAGAGGAAAAAAGAGAAAGCGAAAGAAGGAAAAGAGAAGGGGGAAAAAGGAAAAAAGAGAAGGGGGAAAGAAGAGGAAATAGAGAAAGCGAAAGAAAGGAAAAAGAAAGGGAAAAGAGGAAAAGAGAAAGGCGAAAGAAGAGGAAAAAGAAAAGGCGAAAGAAGAGGAAATAGAGAAAGGCGAAAGAAGAGGAAATAGAGAAAGGCGAAAGAAGAGGAAATAGAGAAAGGCGAAAGAAGAGGAAATGGGGAACGATAAAGGAAGAGGGAGATAAGGGGAAATTACGAAGGAGGAAGGTAGAAATAATAAGGAAGAGGAAATAATATCAAAATTGGAAGATATCCAGACAAAGCAAAGAATAAGAAAATAGGAAAGAATAAGGGAAAAAAATAAGAATCGGGTGAAGGAAAACTGTAAGTAAATTGGAAATTGAAGACAGGTATAGGGAAGAAAGAAGGAAGGAAGGAAATAGAAACTGAGAAGAATAAAGGAGGGGAATATTAGTCGAAATACACATAAAACTGATAAAGATGGTAATATGGAAATCGTAGATGAAGGAGAAATAATCGAATAAAAATCGCGAGGAAGATTTAAAAAAAAAAAAAGATAGAAAGAAAGAGAAAGAAAGAGAAGAACAATGGAAAATTTAAAAAAACAAACACGAAATCGAGAAAATAGAGAAGACCTAAAAGTAGAAAATAACACGAAGAAGAATAAGGGAAAAAAAAAACAAGAAACAGTAAGAGAGATAAAGAGATTACAGGCCATGTATTTCAGAACACAACAGAGCACTTTGCAAAGAAGCGTAAGTTGAGAAAATAAGTTAATCCAACTTAAAAAGAGTTTGGAGAGTATATACGAAAAGCTTTAATGAGAAAACTAGAGAAAAAAAAAAAAAAATGGATTCCCTTGAAAACTTTTTTTTTTTTTTTTTTTTTTTTAGAAGAGAATTTATATTTAGATTATAAGATTGCGTTAATGAAATGATTCCTGATTGCTTAGATTTATGAAGTGATGCTTTTGTTACGGTAGAGAGTGCATGGAATTGATGACTTGCTTGGGCTAGGTAATAAAGATAATTAAAATCATAATAATGATGATTAGTAATAATGATAATAATAATATTGATAATCATAACAACAACAATAATAATAATAATTACGATAACAAGGATAATAATGATTATGATAATATTGATGATGATAATAATGATAATAATAATAACAATAATAGCAGTAGTAGTAGCAGGAGTAGTAGTAGTAATAGTAGCAGTAATAGTAATAGTAATAATAAATCTATTAGAAATGATAATAATGATAATAATAATAATAATAATAATAATAATAATAATAATAATAA
>NC_051390.1:25922330-25932330 GCF_015228065.2 Penaeus monodon
GTAGTTATGGGCAAGGTCGTTATGAACAAGGTGGTTTGGAACAGGGTGGCTATGAACAAATTAGTTATTAACAAAGTGTTTTTTTTTTTTTTTTTTTTTTTTTGTGAATAAAGTGGAATAACGTGGGCAGAGGCTTATTTTGAACACGGGATGTATAAGGCAGTTTAGGGGGTTCATTTTGAACAGGTTTTATGAACATGGGGTTGTATGGTTATTTTGAACATGGATTAGTTGACTTTATTTTGAACTATGTGAATCTGAACATTGGCTGTGTAAGGTAGTTTTATAAGTTATTTTGAACAAGGGTCAAGTAAAGTGATTCTGGAGGTCATTTTGAACAATGTGACGGTGAGAATTAGTGATATTAGATAGTTTAAGGAAGTTATATTGAACACGGGTTGCATAAGGCAGGTTTGGAGGTAGCGTTGATATTAGATTGAAAAGAAAGATTTGAAGGATAATATGAACAAGGTACTATTGAACAAACTGATTTTGAGGTATAAGGGTAGTATTGTATGTTCTTTTGGTAAAGGGAATATTGACCAAGGTAATTCTGAACGCATTTTGAACAAGGTAATGTTGACCAAGATTTTTTTGAACAGGGATTGTTCAAAGGTAATTTGTAAGTTATTTTGAAGAAGGTGATGTCAGTCATGGTAAGTTCAAACATGGGAAGTGTAGTTCATTTATAAGTCATTTTGTACAATAGTTTTGTAAGATAATTTGAACGAAGTTGTAGGCCTACAAGGCAATTGAAAAAGCCACACTCAACGAGGCAATGTTGACTTGGGCAATATTGAACACCAGTTGTATAAGTTCAGTAAGATTATCTTGACTTTAAGCTATATTGTTTAAAGGATATTGCGCAACAGAGCAGAGTAGGCAAGTTGGTATCGGTTTTCTTCAATTTATTTGCTTAAGTAATTTTTAAAGAAGGTTTTTTTGTATAGGGTAATGTTAGAGGTGCTTTTGAACAAGGTAAGACTGATGAAGATTAACGTTCATAGTTTTGATGATATACATACACACAGAGACGTAGAGAAAGAAAAAGGGGGTGGGAGAGTGGGAGAGAGGTTGAGTGAGAAAGAGAGATAGAGACAGAGACAGAGAGAGATGCAAAAGACAAATGTTAGGAGTATGTAAAGCAGTTAAAAAAATAAAATAAAAAAAGCTCGACTTAATTACATTCATTATTTCTTTTCCTTTCTTTTCCCTTTCTTATTCATTAGGAAAGAAAATGTGTCACGTTAAATTTCATGTTCTCGACTGTTAATATGCAACCTTATTCCTGCCTCAACCTATCTGTCAGTTACTTTATCTTCATCATTCTCTCTCTCTCTCCTTCCCTCCTGTTTCTCTTTTATCCTATGTTTGTATATGTACGTGTGTGTGTGTGTTTGTGTGTGTGTGTGTGTGTGTGTGTGTGTGTGTGTGTGTATGTGTGTGTGTGTGTGTGTGTGTGTGTGTGTGTGTGTGTGTGTGTGTGTGTGTGTGTGTGTGTGTGTTAGTGTGTGTGTGTGTGTGTGTGTGTGTGTGTGTGTGCGTGCGTGCGTGTGTTTGATACGTTGTGCACCCCACGTCATTCTTAACAGTATACATAGGAAGTTGGCTTTTATCAGTCACAGTCTCCTCTTAGTACAGGTCCATTTCATTCTATAAAGCACATATTAAGCGAAAAGCAACAAAGAATTAAACAAAAAAGAGAGAGAGAAAAAACAATATACAGTATCTAGCCTGCAATAAGGCACATCAAACCCGTCTATAAGAAGATTAGAATGCATTAAAAAAATACAGTAAGACAAAGTGCTGCCACCATGTTACAAAGACGAAGGGGGCGACGCAAGAGAATCCAGTAGGCCAGAGAGATGGAGTTTCCATTTACGTTCCTTTGTTTACAGGAGTCCTTTGTAAACCGTGTTTCGTATCCTAGACACACAAGGCAATTTATTCATGACGTTTGCAATGAGATGGGGAGGTGAGGGAGAGGGGTAGGGTGAATGCAGAGGGCACTGGTAGAGTTTTATGTTCAAGGGATGTGATATTTTTGTGGACGTGCTATATACATATATCCAGGAGAACGTCTAATTACTTTATGTTTTCACTCCTAGCAGGTCCAACGCATCTCCAGATTTGCATAGAAGAGGAAAAGCTTCTTGAGAGAGGATTCCTTAATGAGCTAAGCTATTTATGTAGCACCTTAATCAGGGATTCTGTGGAACAGTGTGTCTACGTATAAAAAAAACAGTAGAGAGAGAGGGAGAGAGAGAGAGAGAGGTGGGGGGGGGATATTAAGAATAATATTCTATAATTTTCGAAACCTCTTTTATGACACCGTTGAGGAAGATATCAGTCTATAGGAGGGTCAGTTCTTGTGTAGCTAGCAGTCTTACTTATACCTATTTTTAGTGCATTTTTCTGTTCTTTAATCCCACCTAGTGTGTGTGTGTGTGCCCGCGTGTGCGTTTGCGCGTGCGCGTGCGTTCATGTACGTGTGCGTGTGTCTGACTTCATCCGTGTATCTCCATCCATGCTTATACCATCACCCACCCATACACAAGTGTGATAATCCAAATATTAAAAAAAAAAAAAAAAACATTAACCACATAAAAAAATAAAGCTTCTCTTTTCACTCTCTTTTCTTTCCCTTCCTCTCTTTCTTCTAGCTGCAGCTCACCGGAAAACTTAGGGACGGTCGTTGCTAAAGTGCTTTACAGTGTAACCGAGAGCGTCCCGGATGTAAAACACGGTCAGTCCATCGGGCGAGCAATAAAAATATCCTCAAAAGTTGCAGTTTCCAGTCGCATTATGTTCTTTACTCCGGAGGGAAACAAGAGACGTAAGGGAGAAGAGAAGAGAGGCATAAGAGAGAGAAAAGAAGATTTTTTTTTTTAGATGGATTAATGATTAATGCCAAAAATGGTGTGGATACAAGAGGAGAGTTGATTAAAGGTATTTTTTTCATTCGTCTTATTAAAGGAAGAGGAACAAGTGGTACTAATCAGATGGATAACAATGGATGACCTATAATTACCGAGATTTATTTACGATTTCAAACGAATTGGAGAATAGTATCATCGTTTCTTAAACTCTTGGGAAAAAAATCTTGATCATTCTTTTACAAGTCAAGTTGTTGAATACGTGAAAGAAAAAAGAAAATAACAATCATAGAGAAATGAAATGTTTAAAAAAAAAAATGTATTATGAATGTTTTCTGTCGGTCCTTTTTAATTTCGCTTTTTTCGTTTTTTTTATTGTTTAAATGTTCATTTAGTCTGTATATGAGAGAGAGAGAGAGGTGGGGGGGGGGGAAGGAGAAAGGGAGAGAGAGAGAGAGAGAGAGAGAGAGAGAGAGAGGGAGGGAGGGAGGGAGAGAGAGAGAGGGAGAGAGAGAGAGAGACAGAGACGGATGGTGGGGGAGAGAAAGAGAGAAAAGAGAGGGAGAGACGTAGAGAAAGAGAAAGAAAGAGATAGAGAGAGAGATAGAGAGAGAGGAGAGAGAGAAATTGGGGTGGAGAAGGGGAACAAACAGACGGTCAGGCTACGATACAATATCTAATTATCAGGATACAAATATAAGTGTGCCTAATAACCGTCCTCCCAAATATTCAACAATTACATTCTGAAATACCTTTAGTCGCCTCTAAATCGATGTCTTTATTATGCCATATTCCATTAACTCGAAGAAACGGTATTATTGACAGATGTAATATTATGACCAAAATATAGATACGATTGTTAAGCTGACCTTTTTTCATTATTACATTTGATAATTTTACTGTTATTATTATTATTATCATTATTATTATTATTATTATCATCATTATTATCATTATTATTATTATTAATACTATTATTATTATTATCATCATTATCATTATCACTGATGTCGTTATCCTGATTTTTTTGTTTATCACTTGTTATGGGGACGAAAACAGTACAAGCAGAACAAAGATAATAATAAGAACAGTAACAACTGCAACAATAACAACACGATAATAATAAAAATAATGACCAATAATAATAATAATAATAATAATAATAATAATAACAATAACAATAACAATAATAATAATGATAATGATAATGATAATGATGATAATGATAATGATAATGATAATGATAATGATAATGATAATAATAATAGTAATAATAATGATAATAATAATAATAATAATAATAATAATAATAATAATGATAATAATAGTAATAATAATAATAACAGCAACAACAACAACAACAACAACAATGATAATGACAAAATAACGATGATAATGATTATGATACATTATTGTTAATGCTGTTATCAAAAGTAGTAGATTTATTACTGTTATGTTTCTTGACAGTAATAATGTAATTATCACTATCGTAATTTTCACATTTACATTAGGGATACACGAATCAAAACTACCAATTACTTACAAACGCAACGTTGCTTGTTATATTTCAAAGTCAAACAAACAAACAGCCTTAAGAAAATCCTATATGGATTAACTTTTATCTCTAACAGGAAAATACGTAAATATACGGTTTTCTAAATATTTTCCTACTTTCGGTTTTCAAAGGATTTATCCTACTTACAGTTTTCTCCTCTCTCCTACTTATGGTTTTCTAAAGATTTTCCTACTTACAGTTTTCTTCTTTTTTCCTTCTTACGGTTTTCTAAAGATTTTCCTACTTACCGTTTTCTACTTTTTTCCTACTTACGGTTTTCTATTTTTCCCACTTACAGTTTTCTACAGATGCTTTTTTTTTATACGTATAATAATATAACACTATATGAAATACGATACACCAAATGATTCTTCCTCCATTATGGTATAACTTATCCACAAAACACACAAATAATAATGATAATGATAATAATAATACATAATTTGTTTGCAAAGATGAAATTAAATGTAACCAAAAATAGAAAACGGGGGGAGGGGGGGGGGTCCTATAATAACGTATGCCTTCAGAAGGAAAAATCACACTTCAGTGTTTCGTATTTTCTGTCCACCATTTCTCGTTCTCGTAATTGTAACTTACTCGCGTGGTAATTAAAGTAAAGGTGCTTAAGGTCAGGGAGAAAATGCATGATTTACGAGTCTATTAGAGAGAGCTGTTTAGTCTGTAGTTTATTCCACGGCCGCCAGGGGGCTACGGGGCTCATGCTGTGCGCTGATTTCTCAACACGTTCATGAGATTTCGGAATTTATGTTTCAATTTTCCTGAACCAGATTAAAGTAACCGTGAGGGGAATTAAAGATGGAAATTATGTAACATGTGTTTTTTTTTCTTTCTTTTTTTCTTTCGCTTTTTTTGTTCTTTTCTTTCTCTTTCTCTTTCTCTTTCTTTCTTTCTCTCTCTTTCTTTTTTTTTACCTCTCTCTCTCTCTCTCTCTCTCTCTCTCTCTCTCTCTCTCTCTCTCTCTCTCTCTCTCTCTCTCTCTCTCTCTCTCTCTCTCTCCCTCTCTCATTATCTGGCAGCCTAGAGAGATTATCGCTTTCTAGCAGCTTACACTAACAAGGAAATGGCTTTGCAATGATTAGCAGAGAAATGGAAAGGAAAGTCAGTTCAGAAAGAGTATGCTGGTCATCTCTTCATGCTTTTCACTCTCATCATCACCATCATTACTACCATTACCAACATTATCATTATCACTACCATCATCATCAACACTATCATAATCTTTATCATTATCACCATCACCATCATCATCAACATCATCACTATCATCATCATCATTACCATTATCACCATCATCACTTTTATCATTACCATCATCATCATCGTTATCATTTTACAAAGGTCTCCAATCCGGTAATGCAGAAATCAGTAAGCCAAATTGCCATGCTCTTAAAATGATTGTTAATTGCAATATCAAATTACAGCTTTGCGTTATTCTCAGTATCATCAATAATCGATGTGAATAGACTTTTACACACATTATTATGGTCTTATGTTGTTGTTTTATTATTATTATTATTATTATTATTATTATTATTATTATTATTATTATTATATTATTATCATTATTATCATTATTATCATTATTATCATTATTATTATTATTATTATTATTATTATTATTATTATTATTATTATTATTATTATTATTTTACACATAATATTGGTTATTATTTTATACATAGTATTATATCTTACACCAATGTTGAAACTGAAGTAAGACTAAAAGTTCTAAAATAAAGAAGGAAGAGAAAAGAAAATGAAAGAAAATAGAAGAAAGAAAAAAAAATAAAGAATGTATCGAAGAAAGGAAAGAAAAGAAAGACAAAAATAAATCAAAGAGACAAAAGAAAAGAAAGAAGAGAATAGAAAAGAAAAAAGAAAAAAAAGAAAGAAGGAAAGAAAAAGAAATGAAAGAATAGAAAAAGAAAAGAAAAGCAAGGGCGAAGGGAAAAAATAAAAAGATAAAAAAAATAGAAACAAGAGCCTTTAAAAGCAGGTTAAGGGATGCTGCAGTTCAGTTAACGGCCGTCAGTTACAGTCAGCTAAGGTGACAAGAGCGTTGAGATGCAAGAAGCAGTGCAAGGTACATTTCTCCATGATTTTGCTGCTATCCACATCACTAAGAAAAATGTAAGAGCTTTATTTCAGAGTGAAATTATAAAATTAATAGAAGCGAAACCGGTTTCATTGATTTCGATTCAGGTTCAAGTTATTTTAGATTTTTTTTTATCCTAAAAAATCATGGCGATGTCGAAATTTTGAGAGAATATATAAATTGTAAATTGAATCGAAGTATATGTTTTTTACTGAAACAATGCTATGAATCGTTACCTTCTCGTTTTATGACTTTATTGATTAAAAACTTATTCACTGAAAAATGCTAGTGAAGGGTTTATCTGCAAGCATTAGGACGATAAGTATCCAGTGAAACTCAAAGCTTTATTAAGTCTGAAGGCAAAGAGAACTACAACTTCATTGAAATGATATATTATTATAACAGCTCATTAGAGAACTTCAAAGGAACTTCCCGTTTCTAACGTATTCATTTACTTAATCTCTTTGGAATATCTCATCATCAACACAACCTTGGAACCTCCCACCATACGCTACACCACCTCATGGAACCTCCCACCATACGCTACACCACCTCATGGAACCTCCCACCATACGCTACACCACCTCATGTAACCTCCCACCACTATTACATTGCACAACCTAGGCTCTCCCCCTTCCTCCCTCCTTTCCTCCCTTCCCTCCATCCTTCCCTCCCTCCCCTCTATCCCTTTTTTCCCTCCTTCCCTTCCCTCACTTCCTCCCTCCCTCCCTCCACTCCAGGCATCCATCCCACTGCATCCAAACAGCTCCGAAAATAGACGAAGGAGCACTCAGTAGACTCTCAGTAACATCCATTAACGGGCAAAGAGCAGGGCCTGTACGTAAGGCATACATCAGGCGTTCAATGGAAGAGGAACAAGAACTGAACGTCTGATCACAGGCGTTCGCTTGGTCGCTATTTGAGACGCACTATACAGGTGTCAATGCAGTGTCAAGGTATGAAAGCTCTCCTATTCCTTTTTTAGATACGCTGTTGATGTTATTTAGTTTCACGGATGGATATATATATATATATATATATATATATATATACATATATATATATATATATATACACACACACATATATATATATATATATAAATATATATAAAAAATATATATATATATATATATATATATATATATATATATATATATATATATATAATATACACATTTATATATAATATATATTCTTTGATGCTGATGTTAGTTTGTTTGTTTTTTTCACTTTTTTTTGCATTCAATGAAGTATGTGTCCTTATATGTAGATAATTTTCTCTGTTATCGTTATTGTTATCATCATCATCACTATCATCATCATCGTTATCAACACCATCATCGTCACTATTGCTATCGTCATTTCCGTTATCATATATATTTATACCTCTCTCTATATATATAAATAAATAGCTATCTACCTACCTATCCATACTGCCGTCCAACACAGTGTTTTCTATTTATCGATCTTTTCATCTAGTATTGATGTTCCCTCTCCTCGCTTGCTATTAGCTACTTCAAGAAGGCAAAATTGGGACTTTAAGTTAATCCAGATTGACAACAATTACCTCATAGAAGGTTAACATTTACAGTTTCTTAAATCAGTCTCTTGCTGATCGAATCTTTTCACTCACTTCTCAGTTTTTCCTTTTAATTCTTCTCTTATTCATTTTTGTTCTTGCCTTGGCGGTTAGAATGGGGAAAAATCGCAAAAAAGGCACAATAACCGAAAGATTGATGAGACAGCTTGAAGGAAACATTTTTTTTTTTTTTTACCGCGCAGCCGATTGATTGATTGCCGGTTGCATGTTGCTTTCAATACAGGTGATGATCTATGTTGCGAGGGAGGCGAACTCAAGCTGAATAATCGTGTTGATGGAGATTTATTCCTTTGCGAGATAATAGGGGTTGGATTATCGAGTATTACTGACGATCTTCTTGTTGTTGCTGTTGTTATAATTATCATTATTACTATCATCACACCATCATCATCATCTTCTTCATCACCATCATCACCATCACCATCATCATCATCATCTTCATCACCATCATCACCATCACCATCATCATCATCATCATCATCACCAGCATCACCATCGTTATTATTTTTTTCATTATTACCATTATTAAGCATTATCAGACCCATAACCTTTCGAGACTCATATCATGTTAGCCATCAGAGGAACTCTACTGTACATTCCTCACTTCCCAAAATAACTTTGAGAGATAATCTAATCCCTCCCTCCCTCCCCTTCTTTCCCCCCTCCCTTCCTTCCCTCCCTCTCTCCCTCTCTCCCTCCCTCCCTCCCTCCCTCTATCCCTCCCTCCCTCCCTCTATCCCTCCCTCCCCTCCCCTCCCTCCCTCTCTCTCACTGTGAAACCAGTACTATTATGCACTAATGGTTATTCATGAATTTATAGTCTCTTAATCATATATTACTTTCCTTCATAAGGGTCATCGTTCATGTTGTTACCCTATGAGCTATTCATGACTATCTCGAGGGCCGTAAGTTACAGAGGCTTGCTTAAGAGCTTAATCAGACACCGTTGCGGGTTAACTGGTAAGATAAATGTGTTGTGTGTGTGTGTGTGTGTGTGTGTGTGTGTGTGTGTGTGTGTGTGTGTGTGTGTGTGTGTGTGTGTGTGTGTGTGCATGTCCGTCCCAAAAGATCTAACAATCAATGGATAGATTCCATGTACGATAAATGGTCTCCATTATTTTTTTTCTTTTACATCGTCATTTAAATATATATATATATATATATATATATATATATATATATATATATATATATATATATAGATAGATAGATAGATAGATAGATAGATAGATAGATAGATAGATAGATAGAGAGAGAGAGAGAGAGAGAGAGAGAGAGAGAGAGAGAGATAGAGAGAGAGATAGATAGATATCTGCGTGTGTGTGTGTATTTATCAGTCTTGTTTATAATAGCAGACTACATGACGGTCTATCCTTTTTTTCTGTTTTTAAATTCACCAATATTTTTCAAACATAAATAATGTAACAACAACAACAAAAAAAGCCTTTTGTGAAAGCTCTTGAGAGTATATCAGATTAAATCGATAGCAATGAATATTTTAGTTATGTTTGCCGTTCCCAAAATACTTTAAAAATGGATGAAAAAATATTACCGATAAATTTTGGCAATTATATACCACAGCATTTGCTATTTTTGCAGCCTGCTCTATATTTCGTTTATTCTCATTTTTCATTTATTGTTATTATTATTACATACATCAATATATAAAGTAATTATCGAAGAAAGTAAGGTAAACAAAACCAAATCAAATCAAATTATAAGTATGAAGCAAAAGAGAATAATAAATAGCAAACAGGGATACAGAGAGAAATAGATAAATAGCAATTTGTCTATTCTTTTTATTTATATATTTATTTATTTTTGTATTATTATTATTTATTATCATTTAT
>NC_051390.1:25939830-25947330 GCF_015228065.2 Penaeus monodon
TATTCCGTAATATTGATATTATACCGTATTTCATTATCAGAGTTAAGTCTATCTTCACCTTACATATAATTCCTTCCTCCTATCTGTAGCCTAAAGTGATATTCATGTCATTTCCCATAAAGAAAATATTCACAGTGACGGATGCAATCAAATTTCGTCATTTCATTTCATCTATTGTTTTCATGTCCAACAAAATATCAATGGTAAAATTGCATATATATAACCGGAAATGAAGAATGAGTATTGGAAGGGAAATACTCAATAGCCGTTTATATTCTGAATTCCTGGCAACAAAATGTATAATGGAGTAAACATGGTAACAATAAGGATCATAATTGCGTAAATATCAATAAACGGAGTAAATAAAAATCGACAAAAGCAGTTAATTAGTTTTTTTATGGTGAATTGTTGTCAAGTATATAAACAGGAAAAGTAGTTGTTTTGACCGTATGTGATCTGAATTTTAATAAAGCAGCTATGCCAACTGTAAAATGATTGTATGAGAGGAATATGTATTCTTTGCTTCATAGGTCTATAAGTCACTCTCTCTCTCTCTCTCTCTCTCTCCTCTCTCTCTCTCTCTCTCTCTCTCTCTCTCTCTCTCCCTCTCCCTCTCTCTCAAAGACTATATGTTTTTTCTCTCTTCCCATTCATACCTTTTATGAATAAGAAAATTAGGTCATCACTAAACAATTATAATAAAAACACTACATATATTTCATGATTACACGTCTGATTTTATAAAATACTGTGAAAATTGCACAGAGAGAGAAAAACATGGAATTTGTTTACTTTGGTTCGACTGGAACGCAAGAGAAAATCAAATTACTTTTTTGGAATCCAAATCTCTATACCTCATTCTCACTCACTCACTCCTTCTCTCTCTTTTCTCTCTCTCTTCTCGTCTCTGGTCTGCTCTGTTCTCTCTTCTCTTCTCTTCTCTTCTTTTCTCTTCTCTCCCTCTCCCTTTCCCGCTCCCTCTCCGTCTTCCTCTCCCTCTCGCTCTGTGTTTCTCTCTCTCCGTCTCTCTCTCCCATTCTCGCAATACTTGCATATCCGTTACAAAAGAAAAAGTAAACATTTTATTCTCCAATCTCCATTTCGTTAATGAAACACCACCTCCATTCTCACAGAGATGCAAAAAGAAAATACAAACAAGACAAATCTTATAAATGTAAGCAAAACATCAAACATAAAAAAAAGAAACAAAAGGAAAAAAAAAGGGAATTACTTGTTTTTTTTATTTACGAAAGCGATTTAAATGGTCTTTTGAAACGTGGTAATGAAGATGCATTAGTGAAATGACTTGGGTTCCCGGAGACACCCAGAACGCGATGTTAACTTTCGGGAAACTCGCCTTAACTTCTGTGACGACGAAGCAAAAGTGACCATAAGTGAAAGAAAGGAAGAGAAGAAGAGAAAGGAGAAATTAGAATATGAGAGAAAGAAGAGAAGAGAGAAATTGAATATGAAGTAAAGAAGAGGAAGGAGACATTAGAATATGAAATAAAGAAAATAGCTTAGCTTAGAAAATGAAGAAAAGAAAATAGCTTAGAAAATGAAGAATTAAATAGCTGAGAAAATGAAGAAAAGAAAACAAACTGGAAAATGAAGAAAAGAAAAGAAATGAGAACATGAAGGAAAGAAAGAGAAACGAGAAAAATGAAGGAAAGAAAAGACATTAGAAAAATAATAAAAGAAGAGAAACTAGAACATGAAGAAAGAAAAGAAATAAGAAAATGAAGAAAATAAAAGAAATTAGAAAATAGAGTAAAGAAAAAACAACAACTAGAAAACGAAGTCAAAATGAGAAATAGAAAACAAAGAAAGAAAAGAAATTACACAATGAAGAAAAGCAATTAAAAAATAAAGAAGAGAAAAGACATTAGGAAACGAAGATAAGAAAACGAATTAGAAAACGAAGAAAATAAAATCAAACAGAAAATGAAGAAAAAATAAATTAGAAAAACAATAGTAAACGAAGAAAAGAAAAGAAATGAGAAAACGAGGAAAATAAATTAGAAAACGAAGAAAAGAAAAGGAATTAGAAAAAGAAGAAAATTGAGAAAACGAAGCAAATAAAAAGATTTAGAAAACGAATAGAAAAAAAAAAAAAAAAAAAGAATAATTGAAAAGAAATTAGAGAATTAAAAAAATAGAAAACGAAGACAAGAAAAAAAAAAATCAGAAAATAAGGAAAAGAAAAGGAATTAGAAAATGAATTTTTGAAAAAATCAAATATGAATAAAATAAAATAAATTAGAAAGCGAAGAAAAGAAACCAAATTAGAAAATGAATGAATGAGAAATAAAAAATGAAAAAAATCGAGAACGAATAAATGAAATTAGAAAATAAAGAAAAGAAATTAGAAAATAAAGAAAAAATATAAAACGAAGAAAATAAATCAAATTAACAAACGAATTAAAAATCAAAATGAAGAAAATAAAAGAGATTAGTAAACGAATAGAAAAATAAAAAAGAAGAATAAATGAATTAGGAAATGAAAAGGAAAGAAATTAGAAAACGAAGAAAAATAGAAAATGAAGGAAAGAAAAAAGAAACGATCTAATATTGTACACACACACACACACACACACACACACACATACACACACCACAACACCACACATACACACACACACACACACACACAATAACACACACATACATTTACACACACACACACACATAACACAACACACACCACACCACATACACACACAACATACACACACACACACAACACACACACTACACACACACACTACACACACACACACACACAAACACACATACAACACACCACACACACACACAACACACACACACACACATATATATATATATATATAATATATATATATATATATATATATATATATATATATATATATATATATATTATATATTATACATGTATATCTATGTATAAATGTGCATACATATATGGACATTAAGTTATCTTTACACACACACACACACATATACATAGAGAGAGAGAGAGTGAGAGAGAGATTATTTATCTGTCTATCTATCTATCTATCTATATCTATATCTCTATATATATATGTTTATATATAAACATATATATATATCTATATCGATAACACGACCCATTTTACATCCCCGTTTCCAGATTTTAAAATCGTATCCTCCAGTTTTGCCCAAAAATACTGAACTCTGAAACAGTCAGCATTTTGGCCGCTGTGATATTTTCAACCGCGAAAATCCTCCCAGCGGATTATCCCGGATTATAGGCGATTATCCAGGATTACTGGGGATTGCTGATGGCTGAATAAATAGAGATGGATGCCGCTACATCATATCTCGGGAAGCTGAATGTGGATATTGCGGATGTCGATTTCTTTTGTACTGCAGATATGTTGTGTACTCTGATGGAACTGATAATAGTTTACATGTACTCATGCATACGTACTTATACACGCACGCACTCTCTCTCTCTCGCTCTCGCTCTCTCTCTCTCTCTCTCTCTCTCTCTCTCTCTCTCTCTCTCTCTCTCTCTCTCTCTCTCTCTCTCTCTCTCTCTCTCTCTCTCTCTCTCATGCGTGCACGCACACACACACACGCACACACACATACACACACACACGCGCGCACGCACGCGCACGTACGCACACACACGCACGCACGCACGTACGCGCACGCACGCGCACACACACACCCACACACACCACACACACACACACACACACACACTCATACGTACACACACACGCATCACAACTATCATCCCATTGATGAAATATATATTTAGATTAACCACATGTACTACAATTGAATATCCGTAGCAACATTTTTATATTTTCTATAAAAAAGAAAGTGAAACATTTTTATGGATGGATATGCTGGATATACTAAATACACATTGTACATACATAAAAGCATAAATGCACACACATGCATAAACGCATCTACATATATACATAAACACATACGTATATGCACACATATGTAAATAAACATACATGTATACATAAATATATAATCAAGATATATAAAACACACACAAGCATAAACACAGACCTGCCTTTCTTCTTTCTGCTACCTATCCCTTCAGAAAATCATGATTAATAACATTTACCATTTCAACTCATGTTAAGAAGCTAATAAGCCTGTTAAAAGTGAATTTCAGTTAATGTTCAACTTTTTTGTTCTAATCATCTGACAGTTCACATAATAATAATGATTAGATGATGATGAATACAATTAACCCAGCAATGGCATAAAAAAATTAAGCAAAATTTTTCTCGCATCAAAACATCTTTATCAAAAGCAAAGCTGATCTTCATGAGAATAGAATTCTTATCTTACAAAGTTAATAACTTGATGACAATAACAATGTTGATTTTTATTGTCTAGTTTGGAAAAAATAACAAGAATAATCAAAACAATTATTGTTTTGAGCTGAACGACTAACTTGCTTTTCACTTTTAGATACTTTTTTTTTATAAACATTAATTTGTCATATTTATATGTACAGATGTAATCGCTGATCACGTCCAGACTGCATGACTTACACATTTTGATATTTCATCAGTAAACCAACATTATAAAAGGAAAAAAAAAATGATAAAGAGTTGGGAAACAAGCCTTACCTGCATATCAGAACTCGGTGGAAATTCATTTGACTCTAGAATTTCTGTAATAATTCGTGAATGAAATGCATACAGTGAAGCGTGGAAATTTGTTTACGCACACAACAAAATTTCGCAGAGTAAACACACGATTTCGGACTAATTCAATACTTCTACTGAGTAATCTCGGTCTTTTGATCTACAGCATTGTTAAAATACCGTTTTTATTTCCCCTTTTTCCCCCTTCCTTTTTACAGGCCAGACTATTGGGGATATGAATTTCGTATACCCCACGATAGCAGAGTATACACAGCAAGTGGAGAATTCCCTTAATAAGTTGCTTTTAGAACAGTAATTAAATATTTGTTTAATGTAGAGAACCCTTCTCTTCTCAGCTCAACCCCCGGTATTGCCATTGTGTTGAAGAGCCAATTTCATACCTTGCATTTCATATAAAACTCTAGTACTGTAGTTTTCTTGCATCTTGCAGTGTCCAAATGTGAAATCTAGTTGCCTGTTATACCTTGACTATATATTATTGTCTCTCTCCAGCATTCGCTGTATTAGAATACGTAATATATCGACATTCAGACGAAAGTTAAAGACGTTTTCTATACATGATGTATGATTTGGTGCTTTCTGTTTTATATTTTCTTCATAAAAATGGCGTGACATTGCAGAAATATACACCTTACTCCGTCCAACAAAAGAAAAGGAGAAAGTGGACTCTCGAGTATCATTAAAAAATAATAAAAATAGTATTGGTGAAAACTAATAGTAATAATAGTAATAATAATAATAATAATAATAATAATAATAATAATAATAATAATAATAATAATAATAATAAGAAGAAGAAGAAGAAGAAGAAGAGGAAGAATGGTGGTGATTAATCCTTTAATAAAAAAAATAAATCAGGTAACGATAACGATAATAATGATGATAGCACTAATATTGACAATAGTAATAGTAGTAGTAGTAGTAGTAATAGAAATGATAATAATAACAGTGATGACGATCATGATGATGATGATGATAATGATAATGATAATGATGATGATAGTGATGATGATGATGATGATGATGATGATGATGATGATGATGATGATGATGATGATAATGATAACAATGATAATGATAATGATAACAATGATGATGATAATGATAATGATGATAATGATACTGTAAAATTAATGGCTAACAATAACAAAAAATAGTAATACAAAGAAGACCTTATCTGACGTTTCCAGGGAAGAAATGGATATAATTAGCTTAGAATGTCGAAGCTTCTGAGAAACACACTTCTTCATTTCTCTCGTCTCCTCCTTGGGTACATTCCCTGTGTTCGGAGGAGGAAACTGGGGCTGAAATGCAATATTAGTAAATGTACGGTGCTTGTATTTTTTTTCCAGTATTTTCGAGTTGAGTTTTCTGTATCCTTTTGTATCCTTATTATTATCATTTCTGCTCTGATTTTTTTTTTTCGATAACATAAATGCGTATATATGCATGTATGGATACACAGGTGTGTATGTGTATGTATGTACATAAATGTGTATATATGTAAATATGCTTATATATATATATATATATATATATATATAGATAGATAGATAGATAGATAGATAGATAGATAGATATATGATATATATTATATTATTTTTATTTTTTTTTTTTTTTTTTTAATATGGATTAAGGTAATGCCGCACTGACAGAGATATATAATAACCCTTCCTGGTTGGTTTACTACTGGCCTTCCGGTTTCATACCCGGAGTGACCTAGGTGGGAGGCACGGTCAGGGAAGGTTGTTATATATTTATCTATTTATTTATTTATATACTTATGTGCGTATTTGTGTATATATGTAAATATAAAGATGTGCCGTGTTTACTGTATTGATACAGAAGAAAAAATCACGAAGGGAAGAACTAGATAACAAACGAATATATCGAAGGTCTTTACGTTATTCTCATTATTCGGGGTAAGAGATACTTTTTTTTTTGTTTTACGGTAGGTTCATGTTTGAGCCGCCGTGGTCACAGCATGACACTTAATTGAAGTTTTTCATGTTGTGATGCTCTTGGAGTGAGTACGTGGTAGGGTCCCCAGTTCCTTCCCACCTTTTAGGTAATCATTCTCTCTATTTTATCCGGGCTTGGGACCAGCACTGACTTGGGCTGGCTTGGCCACCCAGTGGCTGGGTAGGCAATCGAGGTGAAGTTCCTTGCCCAATGGAACAACGCGCCGGCCGGTGACTCGAACCCTAACTGAGATTGCCGTCGTGCCAGTTTGAGTCCGAGATACATAGAGATATATATTACATTAGTTCAGCTGTCAGGTCACTTCGTTGATTAGACGGGAAAGAGCCTTGGCTAGTTTGTAGCTCCCCGTTGCTGTGTTGAAGTTGTTGTTTGATTGTATTAATGGTGCCTCTACCATCTTCCTTTGTCGTGGGGCTAGGCCTTGCTTAAGGGAGGGTGTTAGTCGATTCGTTGTTCGTGGAGTCCTCGTCCTATTATGTCTTGCCGAAACCTCCGCGTGATATGCTGTTATGCTGTGGTCTAATCTCGTTTTTCCTTTACGATATCCCTAATTACGATATCCCTTCTTCTTTCCTAAATCAAGGGCAGTACTGATTGTATAAACTACCAGGGACTCAGACTGCTATGCTCAGCCCGCTTAAAGGCAAAGCGGAAAAGACAAAGAACAACCAAAAAGTGACCCCCTACGGTTTTGTAAGTCACAATCCTAAAACGAAAGGAATCTCAAATAAATTAATACTGATAATAATACAAATGATAATACTGATAATAATATAAAAGATTTGATAATTATAACAATATTAAGTATACCAAGATGCAGTATGGAGCGACCTGCACAAGGAGTTAGACGACCACATTCAGT
>NC_051390.1:25959830-25964830 GCF_015228065.2 Penaeus monodon
CAAAGTTCTTATCTAATTTCACTTTCCCGATTCTTGCAGTTGGTTATCTCGCATTTCATCTGCAAATCAATCAAATTAGCATGGATATCGTTTATAGTTTTAGTTATCTATATGATTATTGATAGATAAATCCAGTTTGTAATATTGCTGCCTTTATATCACGATAGATTTTAATCATGACAATGCATCCCTGGTAAATATTACTTTCCTGTTGTAGGGGCTGGAAGAACGAGACAGATAGACAGAAAGAGGCACCTGAATCGTTATTTTCCTTTTGTGGGTTTAGAACAGAGTAAGGCACACCATTAAACACACTTGGACTCACGCACACACACACACACATTCACACACACACACACACACACACACACACACACACACACACACACACACACACACACACACACACACACACATACACACACACACACACACACACACACACACACACACACACACACACACACACACACACACATACACACACACACACACACATGTATCATTTATCGTAAAAAAAGTGATGGAAAGAGATATTGGTAATTTTCTAGAACAGCGTCGCATTACTCTAGTCTAATCAATATTATGATTCTGCATTGACAATTAACTTCATGATTATTATTTACCGCAATGATAAGTAATTGTATCACAGTTTGCTATTATTCTGCTTATAATGTCTCTTATTTTCTGCATAAATGTAACACTCATTATTTAATCATCATTGTCACTGTCTACCATTATCATGATAATCGTTATTATCATTGTTTTTGTTGTTCTTGTTGTTTTGTTTTAATCGTTGGCTATTATTATTATTATTACTAGCATTACCACTTGTATTATTGTCATTATAATAGTCTTCTCCAGTACTTGCACTGCAACCTGTTTTTCTCTTTTCTTTTCTTCAGTATATTGCCATTACTATATTCATTAATAATATCACCACAGCCGTGCATTATGATAATAGCCATTATTTGCTACATTATCACAGTTGTTATTGTTTGTGTTACGTCACTGTCATAACCCTTCTGATCAATTATTTTCTTTAATGCGAAAAATAAAGATAAACAAATACTACTGCTACTACTACTCATAATTATATAATAATAATAATAATAATAATAATAATAATAATAATAATAATAATAATAATAATAATAATAATAATAATAATAATAATATAATAATAAAAAGATAATAATAATAATAATAATAATAATAATAATAATAATAATAATGATAATAATAATAATAATAACAATAATAATAATAATAATAATAATAATATAATAATATAATAATAATAATCAGCGTGCCTTGCTCACGCACGCGCGTGGGCGATGCGTGCGCACGCACTCGCATGCGGCGATCTGTGTGTGCATTTGCCAGTTGGTGATTGGCGCGGGATGTCCAGCTTCTTCGCAGTGAGGCTGAAATGTATCCTGCCTCTGAAGTGAGAGTAGGAAGTGGGTGATGAAGCGTCGCCCGTCACACGGATCAACAAGGGGCGCATCCCTCAGGGCAGAACTAAGTCTAACTCTTCCATTTATCAAAATCCGCCAGGTTACTAGGACAGGATAGTTCCCACCCCTGGCCCTGCGGTTCGGCCATCTTGTACTATCAATCAAAAGAAAACAAGACTTAAATGAACAAGGGAAGAGTATAATGAGGTAATGTAGTGCTTTTGCTATACACTCAAGGAGCCTGCTGCAGAAGTTGTGAGCATATTTCTGTTAGTGTTCCATTTGCCTCAAACTTCAATCACCCTAGGTCGCTGGTAGTGACTCGGTGTTTGATTTTAATTAGCAGATCTAAAGAAAAGAAAAGAAATAACAATAATAATAATAATAATAATAATAATAATAATAATAATAATAATAATAATAATAATAATAATAATAATAACATCAACCACAATGATAATAAATAAAACATAAAAAGTAGCTTAAAGCCAACCCCCATCATAAAAACGCTTCCAAGGTTTATAAACATGACAGATCCGCAGAGAATATATTAGGGAATGTACTCCCCCCTCTGACATCGAGAGGAACCTTCCTGACTGACGGCGGACGGGGGAGGAAGGGCGCCGTGCTACGTGACGTACATCATTTCTGTACGTCACTGTCATCCAAACTTGATAACCTAGTACTTGGAATCTGCTGGATGACTCTGACAAGGGGGAGAGTGATAAGGTCGAGAGGGTGTGAGAGGGGGAAGTGTGGTGTTTGAATAGTGAGTGCGAGAGGGGGTAAGTGTTAAAAGGGAGAGCTGTGTGAGAGTGGTAAGTGTGGAAAGGGAAAGTTAAGAGGGGTAAGGGTGGTGCTTAAGTGTGAAAAGGGAGAATAGTGTGAGAGTGGTAAGTGTGTAACGTGAGAGCTGTATGGAGGTGGAGTTAGGGTTAAAATGGAGAGTGATATGAGGGTGGTGAGTGAAAAAGGAGAGTGGCGTGAGAGAAGTGAGTGGAAGAGTGATAACAGAGTGAGTGAGAGAAGAAAGGTTGGCAAGTGACAGAAGGGAATAGGTTGTGGTGAGTGAGAGTGGGGGAAAGATGGTGAATTTGAGAGAGGAGAGGGTGATGAGGTGGTGATGAGAAGGGAAGAAAAAAGTATGAGATCGTGATGAGTGGAATAGACCATTTGTAATCTGTCTGCAGTGTCTGTTTTGTGACGAAACGTTGTGTGTGTGTGTGTGTGTGTGTGTGTGTGTGTGTGTGTGTGTGTGTGTGTGTGTGTGTGTGTGTGTGTGTGTGTGTGTGTATGCGTGCGTGCGTGCGTGCGTGCGTGCCTGCCTGCCTGCCTGCGTGCGTGTGCATAACCTTCCGAATATACCATAACCACACATCTCCTTTACCTTTATTCAAATTTAAATTCTACTCATTTTCTGCCTTCCACCACACTCGTCGTCGATTTCCTTGTCGTGTTTGCACTGGCTTTTTATGGCTTTGGCAATATACGAGACAAAATGCAACCCAGTTTATGTTTCCACACCCATGGGGAAGGCATTCTCAGTCACGGCAGATTCATATGCAACAGGCAACGCAAGACTCCCCAACAATGCATGCAGACGACACGCGGGGGGTGGAGGTGGGGGGGGGGATGAATTACGTACATTATGGGGAAGAAGAGGATAAAGAAGTTATCAACTCCTGGATTCTATGGCTTTAGCTTACTCTTTTTTATCGTCACGGGAAGAAGAGGAAGAAGAAAAAAAATGTTCTTCAGCCTTGCATTCATATCTTATTATTAGATAGATCTTTTTTAGCCTCATCAGATCTCCGAGGGAAGGAAAGAGAGTGAAGCAAAAGATATACTGAACTCTGCACATGTTGAGAATGATGAGGCTAATGATGTTATTGCTAATGATACTGATTACACTGATGATGATAAGAACAACAGCAATGAATGAAACAGTAACGAACAATATTGATGATAATACCAAGCAATAACATATGTGCATTCATACATACATATATGTATAAATTCATACATACATATATGTATAAATTCATATATACATATATGTATGTATACTGCTTGCACTGTGCACTATGAATATTTGTGTATGTATGTATGCATATAAGTACGTGTGGAAAATATTGTTCTTTTGCATAGTCATTTTGAAAGAGAAAAAAAAAATTATCCACCAAAGCGAAAACAGCATGCTATTTCTAACAGACTCATTAAAGGTGTCAGAACAGCAGACGTAGCATAAAATTTAGCACAGAATAACTGAACTCTTTGTAAAATAAGAGCGGCTTGATAACCTTTGTTTTTTAAAGATTTTTTTTTTTTATATTTTTTAATGAGGTAAACATGTGCCGTTCTTAAGTGTTTTTATTTATTTATTTTTTATTTATTATTATTATTATTATTATTATTATTATTATTATTATTATTATTATTATTATTATTATTACTATTATTATCTTTATTATCTTTATTGTTATTATTATTATTATTATTATTATTATTATATTATTATTATCATTATTATTATCATTATTATTATTATTATTATTATTATTATTATTATTACTATTATCATTATTATTTTATCTTCCAGGTAATTTGCAATGCTCTTTTTACAAACGGCAAAATAATCAACATGCAACCCTCAGTTTTATTTCATGTTTGATTATTGGTTTACTGCCTAACCAGTTTAACGAATCTGCTAGCGAGTTCTAGCTGTAACAGAATATCCAATTACCACAGAAATTACTGTACAAAATTCATTTAATGTTGACAGAAGTTGAAGCATTCAGTGGTCGTTGATCTTTACTATTGCAATTGCAAAAAGTATTGTACATGGTCTAGCATTATACTGTGTGTAATCATTATCAGTCACGTTTATGTTGTCAATTATGACTAATTGTAATTGCATTTAGACTATCGATGAACACCTACAGATACAATTATAAATATGATAATATGATAATACTGTTTTCAAAATAATTTGTAATACAGTAGCGATTATTCGTAATAAAAATATTAGACCATGCATTTTAGTACTTAGGGAAATTAATTAATATGGCACAATAACCCATTTAACTTTGCGTTGAAGATTAATTTCTCATACGAAATGTATACTGATCGTTCAATCCCTTTTCGTGTAAATGTCAAACTGCCAAACTAAATTTAAGTAATTTTGAAATAATTCTGATCCTGCAAAACAAAAATTGCATCATATCACCATTTTTTTCATGGATCATGCCTTTTTCGTACTATTTTCCCTTAATATTATATTATCAATATTTCAAACG
The DNA here is from genome assembly GCF_015228065.2 of Penaeus monodon. Lineage (NCBI taxonomy): Eukaryota > Metazoa > Arthropoda > Malacostraca > Decapoda > Penaeidae > Penaeus > Penaeus monodon. The sequence goes on from NC_051390.1 coordinate 25,964,587, forward strand.
CTTTTATTTCGGAGACCTCACTAAAACATTTTTCCCGTGTAAATGTAATGATGTAATACATATATAATATATAATGTATATATACATTAGACGTACTATAAACGTTTTTTTTTTGTGCCATGGTATTTCAAATAGCTCCATATTCTCTCTCTCTCTCTCTCTCTCTCTCTCTCTCTCTCTCTCTCTCTCTCTCTCTCTCTCTCCTCTCTCTCTCTCTCACACACACACACACACACACACACAC
>NC_051390.1:25977330-25979830 GCF_015228065.2 Penaeus monodon
AAAGAGACAGAGGGAGAAGAAGAGAGGATAGATAGGGAGGAAAGAGAGAACGATGAGAAGAGAAGGGAAGGGAGAAAGGGAAGGAGAGAGAGTCAGAAAAGTAGTATAGGGAGAAAGAAGAAAGACGAAGAGAAAGAGAGACAGGTTAAGAAGAGGAATAAAAAGGGGAGTGCGGAAGAAAACCGAGGAACAAGGAGAGAGAATGGATGGGAGAAGGGGGAATGGAAGAAGAAAAGAAGACCTGGAAAGGAGAAAGTCGCACATAGAGAGACAAAGACAATTAGTAAGGAAGGAAGGAAGAACCAAAATCGAAAAGTATCTAATTCTCTTTTCCAGAGAACTGAGTGTCACTCACCCCCACCCCCACTCCCAACGCCATATAAAAAAAAAATACTTACTGCGCTTTTTATTGCACAAAAAGAGAGAAAATATCATACTCTTCTCCCCACTTTCTCTCTCCTGTGATTGGTAATCTGATAAACCTTTAATGAGCGAAAGGTGCAAAGAAACGACAAAAAGAAATTTCATTTTTTTAAATATATTTTTTACCACTTAAAAACGAACCCTTGAGATGTGATTATAACTCAAACTCTTATCAACGCTTAATTTTAGCCATGAGTGTAATATGATGAGAATGTACCCAATGAGTTGTGCTAATAAAAAAAGAATATGAAAAGTAGAGAAAAAAGTGAAACTTGAGGAGCCGTGGAAGAACCAGGATTGTATTTTTGTATTTTGTTAAGTGTGGTCGTGTGCCTTTGCAATGGACGGAGATGTATCGGATAACTAATTAATGCAGAATAAGTACAAGAATGAGAATTAGCATCATCATAGCTCTAGTGATGTGTTTAATATATGTCGATTACTTTTTTTTTCGATCGTCATAAAAATATATATATTTCTGAATGAAAATATGTCTTGTTAAACACATCTTTTGGATTGTTAAGATATCCATTCTAATTCATCTTTCTTATACAATTGTCTCAGTGAATAAGTAAATAAATGAACTGATAAATAAAATACCTAAATAAATGTTAAGTTAATGTCAAGTGTAAAGAGAGCAATAATATAGAGCTGAGCGTAGTGCTGTTCTGTGTAAAAAAAAATCCTATAAATATAGATAGATAGATAGATATATTATATAAACGGGGAATTAGGAAGATCAAAGGAAATAAAAAAAATCGTGACAGGGAATGTAAATGAGTGGATAAAAACTAAATTAAGACAAGATTACATAATGAAAAACAAAAAGATGATCTTAAGAATGTAGGAACAAACATAACCTAAGAAATAACTGTAACAGCCACAACAAAAGGTTTTAATCATAACACTTATTTTCAAGAGAATAGAGAATGAGATGAGAATAAATGTTTTTTCTAATTTAAAAGTTTTACAAAAAGAAATACAGCAAGAAGAAAATGACAGTTAGTGAAGTAAATTATAAACAGCAGGATTTTCCTCGTAGCAGTGAGCAAAATAAATTGTATATTGTTGAGCGAACGTGTTTCTCAAAGTGTCCTTCGTGTTTATAGTACATTGTAAACAGATATTAATTGATCTCACTCTCTCTTCTTCTCCTCCACCTCCTTGTTTTAATAATTCAACATTATATTGTATACGGAAATTAATTTCTCTCTCTCTCTCTCTCTCTCTCTCTCTCTCTCTCTCTCTCTCTCTCTCTCTCTCTCTCTCTCTCTCTCTCTCTCGTCTCTCTCTCCTCTCCTCTCTCTCTCCTCTCTCTCTCTCTTTCTCTCTCTCCTCTCCTCTTCTTTCTCTCTTCCTCCTCCTCTCCTCCTCTCTCCTCTTCTTCTCTCCTCCTCCTCTCTCTCTCCTCTCTATCTCTCTCTTCTCTCTTCTTCCTCTCCTCCTCTCTCTCTACCTCCTCTCTATTTCTATTCCTCCTCCTCCTCTTCTATTTCTATCTATCTTATTTAACTATCTGTCTCAAATGCCTATCTATCTAATTCTATTTATCTAAACACCTATCTCTCTATCTATCATAAGCTATCCTTCCTGACTGTCTATCTATCTATATACCTTTTAGATGTTCAACTCTTTCTCTCTTCTCCCCAATCATCATTATTCTCACAGAAACATGTGACAGAATTTTAATTTATGCATTGAATGTGGAGTTTCATTGTCATCTTTGAAGCCTCTTTTAAGTTTTATTTCTCTAAGTCCAACGCTCCTGTTTTACTTTCCTCTAGTATTTTTCCCTGGGTCTTTGGTGCATTGCCGATCATATCGCTAATCATCGGTCTGAAAAAAGGGCGGAGCACTGCTAATTTCTGTTATGGGGAAATTGCTGGTCAGTTTGGGTTATCAATGTTATATCAACTGAATATTTATAACGACATTACAACCGTACAAACACACTTGTAAGTACACACACACACACACACACACACACACACACACACACACACACACACACACACACACACACACACACAGATATACATATATATATATATATATATATATATATATATATATATAT
>NC_051390.1:25992330-26014830 GCF_015228065.2 Penaeus monodon
GGAAGGAGGGGGGTGAGGGGTGAGGGGATGATGATATAGAGTATGAAGGAAAGTGCGGAAATTTAAAGAAAGGATTCCATAGATCAGACGTCACAAAAGAGTGTGTTTGGCTGTGACCCTCACATTTCCCGTTGAGACGAAGGACTCAGGGGAGTCTGGCATCGCCCCGACAGCCCGAGAGGCACCCACCTGGGTGAGGAGTAAGGGAGCCTTCACGTTGGTGTCCATGAGCTGGTCCCAGTTGCGCTCCGTGGCTTTCTCCAGCGGCGCCAGGAAGAAGAGCGAGGCGTTGTTGACGAGGAGGCCGAGGCGGCCCACTGCGCCTGCGCCTCCGCCACCACCAGCTGCGACGTTGTAGTGAACTATCTTTTAAGGGGATCCCAAGCTATTTGTGGCAGAGCTGGACGCATGGAACTTCCACTCGTGGCCACCAGGGACCAGCATTAACTTACGTGGTGCACCCGCAAAGACTATGAAAAGTGTTTCTGTGAATTACCGCTGTTGTATTGCAATTCGTATACTGCATCTCTTATAAAATTAAAAGAGAAAAAAACAACAGACACCAGGGTTTCAGAACCCCTTTTAACCCTCCTTGTTTGCTTGCCGCCTTGAAGACGCTGTCGGGGGGGTGTCTGTAAGAAAAGAAAACTCTCGCTCGAACGGCCGAAGCTACAGGTACTCTCTCTCCTCATCCAACGAGCAGTTTGCTTATAGCAGTGAGACTTTCTTTCCGTAAGCCAGAGATCCTGGACGGAAGACTGCCGGAATAGGGAGCCTCCTGCTGTAAAACGAATTGGAGAGAGGCCGTACTCGAGCCCTTTTTATTTTTGTGTATCCAGTGGTGAATGGACGGTACGAGACACTCATTGTAAGATAAGTAGTATGATGCAGTTTTATACACAAGCTTTGCTATGAATTTGTCTTTTGTGATTTTTGCTCATGCCACTTAATCAGATATTCATTTTATGTCCTGTTTTCTTTACCGTGTGTTCTGTTTTAACAAAGAGTTGTGCCCAGGCTCTTTGATCTTTATATATACAATCTGTAACAAATTCAAGAGCAAGATTTATCCCCGACCCACCATGCCTTCGGAGAGTGCTTACCGCTCGGCCCGCTCCGTTGGTATACTTAACTTAAAGATAAATCATTAAGAAATGAATAAATTAGTTTACTTGCTTAATTAGTCAAAGATCACTACAACGTCGCCGCCACCGCCACAGACAGGGTCGCCTGAGATCACGCGTGCGCTGTTCGCTCGGGCGCTGGGTGGGTGGGTATATATGTATATATATATATATATATATATATATATATATATATATATATATATATATATATATATATATATATATATATACACAGGGATCGAAAATTCCTCTCGTCCGCACGTATTTACGAGTAGAATTTGGGCCGGACGAGTAGAAAAACACAGCTTGCTCGTCCAACAGGACGAGTGAAAAATCGTCGAAGCAGAAAGACCGCAGGAACAACCAAAATTCATGTTGACATTTAGCGAATGAAAACCGGAAACAAAGCAGGTGTTTTAGGGGTATGTATAAAACGCGCTCTATGTAAAACGCTGACGGTTGCATGCGATTCATGCCCACTTACCTGCGTAAAGTTAAACATGCAAGTTGAGCTGCTCAATGCGATACTTTGAAGATTTTTTTTTCAACCAGCTGTTTTGTCGAGTTTTTTTAAAATGCTTTTTAAACAGATCGATAAATAAATTGTAATATTAAAATAATAATAATAAAAACACTTTTATTATGTAAGATGCAAAAACAAACATCTTTTTCTAGTCAGAAAACTACAGTACATTATTAATGTAAGTACCAGGCAAATTAGGCTGCAGCTTTATCTTGTAAACATGTATGAAATGCAGCACCAGTAGCACGACATGCAGGACGAGTAGAATTAAGCAACTGCTATGATATATATATGTGTAAATATATATATATATATATATATATATATATATATATATATATATATATATATATATATATATATATATATATATATATTATATATATATATATATAGTATATATATATATATATATATATAAATATATATATATATATATATATATATATATATATATATAGCATATATATGTAAATATACATATATAAACATATATGTATTATCATTATAATAACAATAATAATGATAACAATAATAATAATAATAATCATAATAATCATAATAACAATAGTTATAATAATAATAATAATAATGATAACGATAAAAATAAGGCTAATAATAACGTTAATTATAACAAAAACAATAATAATGATAATAATAATAATAATAATAATAATAATAATAATAGTAATAATAATAATAAACAAACAACATAAAATCAACAATAATAATAATAATAATAATAATAATAAATAATAATAATAATAATAATAATAATAATAATAGTAATAATAATAATAATAATAATAATAATAATAATAATAATAATAATAATAATAATAGCATTAATAATAATAGCGATAATAACGCTAATAATAACGGTAATAATAATGATAATATTAATAGTAATAATAACAATAGTAGTAGTCTGTCCCCACTCTCTCTTTCTCTGTCTTTCTCTGTCTCTCTCTCTCTTTCTCTTTCTCTTTCTCTCTCTCTCTCTCTCTCTCTCTCTCTTTCTCTCTCTCTCTCTCACTCTCTCTCTCTCCTCTCTCTCTCTCTCTCTCTCTCTCTCTCTCTCTTCTTTCTTTCTTTCTCTCTCTCTCCTTCTCATGATGTCAACAGTGATCACAGCAATAATGAATACGTAGTCAACAATGATTGTAATAAGTAATTTTTGCTTTAAGCCTAAAAGCGTTGTATTGCTTCATAATCATTTTCATTTCAGACTGGAGAAATATAGTATAACGAAATAGTTTCCCATAAAATGTACACCTTTTCTTTGAATGCAGTCACACGTTATCGTTTTCTTTTAATATGAAGTTTAGGGATAACTGCTTTTATAAGTTTCCTACTGTAGGTGGTCTTTGAGGAAATCTGAGTTGTCAATACAAACGTCTAAATGTGTATGTAACTGCAAACGACATGAATTTTATTTCATATCATATTTTATTTCATATAATATAATATAATAAATGTGTTGACAAAACAGGATCCTAGATATCACAAAGACATGAAATGAAAATAAAAGATAAGAGAGGAAAAGAAAGAAAAAACAACAACAACAGAAGAAACATCAAATGTACACTCACACAGACTGACAGACAGAAACCCTAAGGAAAGAGTTTTGTAATGGAGCGTATTTGAATAATTTACGCTGCCCGCTTTGCACCTTAACGTTTTGTGTAAATCCGTTGAGAAGGTATGGTTGTCTCTTCCTGCTGGCAGTAGGGATGTGCAAAGATCTACCAAGTGCCTCTCTGGCTGAATCTCTAGGCTTCAACGTGGTAAGATGAAGCTTGCAGGTATCGATTTTCACCGTTGGATTAAGTGTTGATGTTCCGGGCGTTGTGTTGATAACAAACTTGTCGGTAGCAAACTCGAGCCGTATTCTCATGGAAACATTATCCAAAAGATACATGTCCATTGTTGCTACATCCATCAATAAGGGTGCCATAAAATGAAATCCATGAGCTTTTACCTCGTTCATTACATTTTTCTCGCGTGTGCTAACACCTTCGAAATAACTGTCTGCAAAGTTTTGCGGTATATCAGAAGGCTCGGAATAATGCATATTTCTCCCTAGAGTTTCTTTCAGAGAGGGCGACATGCTCGTTACTAAACGCACGTAGGATGAGAAATTATAAAAGCGGATTTTGGTTCAACCTGTTTTGCCGCGTTAAAGTACACAGACCAGACTTGATGAGAGAGTTGCATCGCAGAATTACATTAATTCTGCATGATCGTCATTACCCAACGCTGTTCCACCTCCTTTTCTCAGCCCTCCCTTAATTTCTAACCCCTCTGAAGGTCTACGTAACAATTTTGTCCAGCCGGCCACCTAAATTCGCGTAATATTCAGTAATTGAACCCGTTGATCCGGCGTTACACGTATACATTCAACTTCCGACCGTTCCTCTATCCCAGACTCGACCATGCGCCACCCTGTTTTTTGGAACCGCGGGCACATGTCGCTCACCCCGGCAACCGTAAGATGAAGTGGTGTCTTATACTGATTCATTGTCCTTTCCCAAGAGTATCGAGACCTTTCCTCGTTCAATATTATTGCGCACAGCAACAAGGGTTGGGTTATACCTGACATTCCAAAGAAAAGACATCAATTTTTTATAGTTCGAGACAACTCGGTCGGATCTTTAATCTCTTAACTCGTTTTCCTGCGCACAGGCCTCCTTCCTACCCCCTCTCATCGCTCTGGCGCCACGCTGCTTGATAGCCTCCACACCTCTTCATTCCTAGAGGACTTAGACTCGTCTTTCCTCTCTTCATATCGTCAATAACACCCGAACCAAAATCGAGGAGCCGCAGGGCTTAACCAGTTTAGAAACAAAGGGAATTAACCTTTGCCTATATTTCCAAGAAAGGAAAATAATCCTGCTCCTCGTCGATAATGATCGTAGGTATTCACTAATACGCCGATATCTCTTAAAGCCCCTCCTCGAACGGGTTTTGTAAGCAATACTTTTCCTGTCGTTCAAAATCGGTTTCTAACTCATCTGCAGTCGGGGGGACGAAAGGCGCTCTTACATACATGATGAGTACGGAACGGCGTTCCGTTGTAGAATAAGCAAAAACGCGAATGTACAGTGTTTATATATGCATGGCTTAGCGGGGTCTTATGTGCAATATAAGCGTAACGGGGGGGGGGGGAATGACTTCCTCCGAATTTAATGGATATCCGTTCTGATCTGTAATGCGCACACCCACTGAATGTATAGTCTTGTTTAAAAGTTGTTTATAGGGCACAGGTTAACATTCCCTTCGTGCTCGATCCCCGCCAAGCAAAAGCGCCAAGAATTAACCTGCTGCCAGCAAAATCGACCAAGGAACCACATAAGCCGAATATACATACAATGAAATCCACCCCGCCGTCTGTTTCGCGATCTCGTGCTTATCTATTATTGTATATAATCCATTTTTCAAGGGCACTCGTTTGATGGGAAACATAATAGGCGATGGATCTTCCTTTCTTCAAAAGCAAATCCACATGCGAGCCATTCGACGCGAAAAACGAATTCCACATCGGGTTGCAGTGCACGTCCGGTGCTCCTCCTGCTGTATGGTACACCGTTTTCTATTCGAACCGACCATGTCCTGGTCATAAACAAACAACCTTCCGTTTGGTATGTATTTTATTAACTGTGTCCCTACCCGAGTATCTCCTCCATCTGTTATAAAATATCCTCATTTATCAATCTAGCTTGCTTGCTCTCTTTTTCATCTGTCCCTAACATGTTAAACTTCGAACATGTTTAGAAGATGATACGGTTCGAGAGCATGCGGATCTTTATGATACATAAAGTTGAATAGCAAAATCGTCATCCACATAGCCATGATATTGTAATGGGTTTTTAGGGTGCAAAAAATTAACCAACGCAACCTCATAATCCAAAGAAGGATCTTAACATTACGGGGGTATAAACGTTTTCAAATGAATGTGCAGAGGTATTATTGCGAAACCATTTTTCGAAAGCATTGCTCGTAATATAATATTATTGGTTTTATCTGTCTCCATGGTGGTGACCGACAACAGCTGAAGCTTCTTTATACATCTTTCATTTATATAAGAAAGGCGAGGATGATACTAAATGCGGGAATACGTTCGACTTAGTTTTAAATTAATGCAACAAGACTTAACATATCAGATAATGGGAACAAAATTATTATTGGTCATCATCATCTTCCGCCTTCAACCCGCTGCGTCGTCCTCTCACTGAGCTGTTCCACCGCTTCCTGCGCCCGAATTCCGGTGCTGGTCATCATTAACACCTTCGCTGCGTCTGTTCGTCGTCATCTTCATCCTTGTCGCCTCGCTGTGCGTCCCATGATCAGTAACAGATGTTAGGTTCTGGTTGAACACGCGATTTCTGTTTTATTAACACAAAAGGAATTTTTAAAGACCATGCAGCGGGCGGCAAATTTTGGATGGAACAACATATAATGGCTCCAACTGCCTCCTCTTCTTAACAACGGGGAATAAAATTTCATTAATGTTCATAAATCACAGAGTGCGTCAACAAAATAGTTCAGACACTCTCCGAGCTTGCTCATCCGATTTCTAACTTACCACTCGACACTCGGCCATGTCTGTTTTTTACTAGATCTTAATTGTTTCACGGAAATCTCATTTTGATCCAGCGGTTTCCCGGACCAAACTGAGCAATTAGGAAATCCATAGTAGGCCCGCACTCGCCTTGCCGCACTCAAACCAGGTACCCCGTCGGACATCGATCGGCTGTAATGGCTCTTGAGGGTGGCGACATCCGACGTCGACATCTATAGAGATCGATGTGCAATACTCTCTTTCTAACACACACCTGAATAGCATATACAGTCTTCCCGCATAGCAATTAGCGATAACACAAACGCAGTCTTCCGGTTCGTTAAGGGCGGAGAATGCTGCCCTCGGCGAAAAAAAAAATGGAGGATACAGATAGTCGGGTGGTTTTTCACCTGTGTTGTTGCTGCCTGCTGATGTCGACGGGGTGAACGTCCAGAATATGTGCTTTTTTTTTTCTTCCATATTAGGTCGGCTGTTCGACACCCGCGCGCGTCCCTCGGATCCATTCGTGTACAACCGCAGCGATGTCTAATGCGCTGTTGTGTATACCTCACTGCCGTATCCGCCCTCTTTGTATATCGCAGTTTCTACCCCACCTCCCCTATGTTTACCACATGTTATTACCTGCGTAGCCTAGTCACAAGTCGTATCCCATTTCAAAACCGATAGTTTTTGTCATTGGTATCTAGGCCTAGTCAGCCTGCATATTTTGGGATGGGTTCGAATTGCCTTCTTCCTGCATTGCATGATTCATGTCTTCAATTTGTTTCATCAACTTCTTGTTGGTAAGCTTGTTCTAACTGATTAGCAAGAAACGCTTGGTATGTCTCCCACAACGATGTGGATGAATGTCGTGTTTGTGTACTGGCGCACTGATAAAATCGCATCACTCCCTTATCGCAGTTCATCCGTGAGCGAACGCGATGTAGCATCGTTGTCACCTGTGTTGCTGCTGCCGCTGTTCCGCGAAGATGCGGCACTAATAAAGATATCGCTTTCGCTTATGCTTGTGCACTTACTATCCCAATGTGTTGAAAAATCCCCGTTTTATCTAGGCGTGTTAGTAAGGCTTCCAACGCATCTTTTTCTGCGAGGATTTTAAGACAACCGCAGGTGCTAATTTCATGTTTCCCGCCTTCTTTAGGGTTCTCCGCGAGAAAATCGCTTGTCAGTCGGATTACGCAACGTATATTCGAGAGGTATTGGGCAAGTTTGTGCAATAATTCTTAAATAATTTCCTTTTCTTCTCCATGAGAGAAAAACAGAGACGAACGAAGATGTCAATACTAATAACATCGAGTATATCAACCCCGAAAATGGGGCTATGTATCTGCCTCTGGGCCGAGCTCACCCCATCGATCTGGAAGGTTCTTGTCGATAAAAATCCAGGGAGAGATTTTTAGCCTAATTCCTGTTGGAGAAGCGTTGAAAAATATGCCCATCAAGTGTTCCTAGCGAAGGAGTTTGACAATTTAGTTTTGTGCACTATTTACGGACGGGACATTCTTTGCAGAACCGCAGATGGAAGAGACACAACCGCTGTGTTGCGACATTTGCCGATGCAATGTTTTATCTTTCTTCTCGGTGTGGCGACGACGCGAGATAATTGTCGGTTTCCCAGCGCGCGTTGAGTTTCCACCCCCGCCGCCGCCGCGCCGGGGGGGGGGGGGGGAAGCCGCCCGCGCCGCGACATTTTTGCCCCGCCGCGTCCGCAAGCGTCGGCCCCCAGTTATAACTTTCGCTTGCTTTCCGCGCTCCCTCCTCTCACAAACGTTTTCTTGGTCCTTCTTTGCTTTCTTATATTCCGAACAATGGCTTCGCTGTCATCTATATCATTATTAGTAATGCCGTTCAGAAGAAGATTTCGATGATAGATGACGATCGACTGTAGCACCTTTGGAACCAGACAAAATTCTTTTCATTTTCTTTGTGTCGAATTAGGCAGGTAACCGCGTTTACTACAAGCGAGCGGAACAATCAGAGAGAGAGAATATTTCCCCCCTGCACGCGATGATAAATTTTTTTTTTTTTAAGCCGATGTGGTTCGTTTAAGGGAACACTGACTAATTGACTCACATATCTCTTTAGCTTTTTTTATGATATTCTTCTCTGTTGTTAGGTTTTTCTTTAAAAAGTTTGAAAACACTTCAGCTATGCAACATTTGTTCTTATTTAACTGCAATATAAATCAGAAGCGTCGTTTGGGGCTTCAGCGAACAATAAGTTTTTCACACGTCATGTGTCGCGGACGTGAGGAACTGCTTTGTCATGGTCCGGGATGCATGTCATCAATTGGGTAATGTTAAAGTTAATTTGTCTGGATTAGCGATCCGTGACGAGGTACTCTCCTTTGCTTCTTGGTTTTGTTTCCACCGCGATGATAAAATCTTATAGGGATAGAGGTGGGCACGCAGTGGGAATGGCTCCTCGCGGTAAAACAAAGCCTTGTACCCTCACCGCCTAGATCTTCAGATAATAATCCGATTAAGTTTTGGTCCGCCGATCAATCTGCCGAATTTTTAAATATCTCCTCCGTTATTTTGTAATTTTCCGTACCTTTGCGAATACGTCGGTGGCGGGAACGCGCAGAGATGCTCACGGTATCCCCTACTTTTTAGGTTCTGATGCCCTCGATGAAACGTCCTTTGTTTTTTATAGCTCCGGATGTCAAGAAGATGGGGCGTACATTTGCCGGAAGAGACGTTGCACTGCGTCGATGTATAATGGCGGTTGCCACCTTCGCAGGTGATGCACCTTTCCAAACCCGCTTGCGCGCGCTCGTTGTATGCCGATAACGATGTCCTGTAGTGCGTCGACATATCGCAGTGTATTTTTTAAGGGTTAGGTATTTATAAATGAGTTCCTTAAGGGTTCTTATGTAACTCTTTCTGCAATGCTCGCTTAATTTCTTTTTGAGTGTGGTTGTTATAACCAACACATATTTCGTTCGCGCAGTAATGCTTTCACCGCATTATTTACAATTCACGCCCTGCGTCAGGTGGCACATATGAGTTAAAACTCTAGCATCGTCGGTATCCATTACAGATCGCAGTGCCGCGGCTACGTCCTGTTTTTATTTTACTTCTTTCGCCGTTCTTACCTTCATGTAACGACTAAACACTCCCACGCAAACCAATAAATAATGCGGTCTTATCGTTTTGGTCTTGATAATTGCGCATAGTCCGCCAAATCGCATGTTCAGATTTTGCGAGGGCGGTGGCCATTGTTTGACAGCCGCGGAATTTTTAAACGCGTTTGTCTGTGAAGCGTAACTCACGCTGAGTAGATAAATATTTCTTTCACGTCGGACGTGTAATCTTATTCTTCCCCAGAACGCGCTCGCGCGGCATTTTAAAAGCAAAAAAAAAAAAAAACTATTGTATGCTGCCAGACCATGGGGTTTGTTTATAGTGTTCATACAAGTCATTATTTAGGACTTGCTTCGATTTTTTGCAGAATTACCATTGTAGACAATTTGATCATGGACAAATATTCGCAGAGGATATTAACTGCGAAACTGAAGCTTTTCAGGAGTTTTCACCGCCCGAGGTCCCACCAGTACATAGCATGCGCGGGCTTTTGAAAGAACCACCTCTTATACAGTCCAGAAATCGCTTGGCTCGCTCTTGCGTAAATTCCTGCCTGCCCAGACATTCACTTTGCCCGAGATCCCTCTGTTTTTAACACAATAAAATGACGGTGTTTGGTCAAATGTGTTCGGCTTGTGTTTTCCCGTTCATGAACACGTTTTGAACAACCATTAATAAACCGAGACGTGTTTTCGTGGCGACCCTTTGTGAATGCATTACTCACTCTTTGCTGTTAGCTGCTTCCTATAAAACAGTCCCGTCCAGTATATATAAAAAATGCGATCGCTCCGGTTTTTGTTCTTGTGTTCGGTTGGGTCTATAATATCTTTACCTACATTTAGTTTTCTCCCAGATAGAGAGGTTTTCCTTTTCAAGAGATGAGATTCACTCCCGCACAGAATGATCTAAGTCAAATTGCTCTTGGTAATGCACAACAATTTTCGTGGTTAAGTAATTCTTGCCGGATTGGTAACACCTGCAATTATCACCCTTGCAGTGTGCGCAAAAGAGGTTTTAGCACAATGTCACCCTTAAAGCAGGGATACAGACCGCGTGTTCATGGTGAGGTCTTATATAAAACTGCCATGAAGATTGGTGGTTAAGGACTCTTTTATTCATAACATTGGTACAAACTCGATAATAAATAACTATATACTCCGAATACACCGTAGATTCCTAATAATAACTAGATATATATACTACTAAGACAAATCTATACTACAACTCGATAATAAATAACTATATACTCTGAATTACACTAATTCTTAATATAACATATAACATAAATATATAACTACATAAAAAAATCTATACTACACTATCGTCGCTATTGTCGTTGTAATTTCCGCGCTTCGCAGCGGATGAATGGGTTCCCCGCCGATGTTTTCCTCCGTTTGCGAAGTTGCCGTTTGGGTATTATTTTTTTTTGCCGTGGATCGTTGACGTCAAAAAAAAAAAAAAGGGTTATTCGTTGTTGTTGTTGTTGTTGTTATTGTTTTTTGTTGTTTAAGTCTGTGTTCGCAACCGCATTTCTAGTGTTGACACGAGCCTAAGGCAAACGCGGAAAAATGTTACCGAGATACAGAAGCTGTTGGCGTCCCCCGTCTCCACAAGTTGTAATGACTGTCTGTCCCGTCAACAGCTTCCGCGTATCCCCTCCTCCTGCACCCTCCTCCTCCTCCTCCTCTTCCTCCTCCTCCCTCCCTCCCTCGCATGTCCGTCGATCGCATCGCCCGTTCCCTCCGCTGTCATAGACACCGCCTCCCCCTCTCCCTCTCCCTCCTCCTCCTCCTCCTCCTCTTCGCCTTCACTTTCCCTTTCCTTAGACAGATGTTTAATGTCCGGATGACCGTAAGCCAGCGATTTTATAGGTGTTTACATACAACGCTGTCATCATATAATGACACCCGCGTTTTTTTTGTTAGCGTGGTTGACATTGGTCCTTTAAACCGTTGGTAATGCTGACTTGATTGAAGGTGTTGCACCTCTTTACGATGAAAGAATAAACTACGGAATATCTCATGTTTGAGTTTTCTCTTTTTCAGATCGACAAATTCCCTTCGTACCTGAGGTGTATTGATTGATTATTCAGAGCAAGGAATATTTTTTGTTTTAGACATATACCTCTTTGATGGAATTTCCCCCTCTCGATTTTATAACCCGGCTTCCCCTTAACCGCATCATTGTACAAGGATTGTCCTTTCCTAAATTGGAGTGTCGAGGCCCATTCGTTAGAGGAGACCTTGGAAAAGTCTTCCTAGCTGTTATCGGTCTCCCAACAGAGAGAATATAACTTCTGTGTCGGAGTAACACAGTTTTTACATCTCTCTCCTAAATTGGCTTAACACTTTATAAAAAAAGTTGTAAAGTTTGTATTTGGCCAGTTCCAAGATTGGTAAACCAACATATTACGGGTAGTTTCATACTCACCGTCCTTCGGGGGGGGGGGGGGACCCTTGAAATTGTTATTACACGGTTTGGGGTGCCGGGGATGAAATCTTTTGAAAAGAGGGTCTCGAATCCTTTTTAAAAAAAGTAGGTCTTGCACACCATACTAGCCTTTTCCGTCCTTTTCAAAGGTTCATTAAGCATCTGCAAAACACACTATTGGAAAGTTTTGAAGGCACAGCTTGTTGTGCCTTATCGGTTGCTTAGCGGACGAGCTTTGATGTTTTTCCTGAATAAACGGGGGCCGAGATACTCATCCTGCGAGAATTCGTAACCTCAGCAACTTTTTCTACGCAACCCCCAATTGCTTAACAACTGCAGATGTTTCATCATAGCAAGAACGAGGTAATTCTCTTGAGGAAGGTGGCGATGCTACCACCTTTTTATTCTTTGGAGGACCGCACCTGTTCTGCGACATGAGAAGCTCTTTGTTTACGGCGAGAGGTCTTGCCTTCTTATGTCCATGTGGTGGATAAGGAGAGGAACTCGTCGGTTTTTCTTGCCACTCGTCCGGCACCCGCCGGTCGACCTCTGCCCAGGTGACCAATATCGCCGCTTTTCGTCGATGTGGAACAAACCCCGTGCACAAACTCTTCTTTTTCAAACAGGAACGTTTTCCGGATATTTCCAAAGGGAAAGTTTTTTTTCGGACATCCCCGAGGCATATAGACCTGTTGAAGTCCGGTGAGAATGCATGTGCTTTGTTTCCTTTTCGGGTCAAAGCAGGGGTTTAACAGCGGGTTATTTAGCCACTGTATGAGGTTGACACACGTTTGTTAGCCCTCCTCTCACCGAGCGCTCGATTTTTGCGTGCCAACTCGGGGGTCACGAGATAGCTCTAAATCGGCTTTGTCATCTCAAAAATGCGTCGTAGGCGTTAATCCGGCAGCTAACGTAATTTACCATGTCGAGATCATACTTTTGGACGCTACGCACGTCGCCATGCAAACACCAAACCACATCCACGCGATGGGTAACAGTCCGCTATCGGACGAGTGTGCGACATTCGGCAGCTTTCCCACACTTTAAAAGAGCGTTGTCGTATTCCCTCCTCGATGACGGTGTCCCCCGTGAGAGACATAAAAATGTTTCTATCGGGGGAAGGGAAGTATCTTCCAGCTTAATTTAGATCGTCCCAGGTCTTCGTAGGGAAATATCCTTTCCCTGTCAGAGTAATCTCTGGGCTTCAACGGCAGGTGTTGCCAGAGGTGTGTTGTATTTCAATGGGCGTCTGCTCTCGATGTGCGTCTTGGCGAGGGAATTCAAACTGGTGTTCCATAAATGCCATGCTGTCAAGAATTTTCAGATTATTAATTTCTACGGAGTGGGTATCTATACCTTGTTTCACAGAAAACGTTTATTGTTCACGTCACTTGCATCTCTTGAGGAACAACGCCGAGATCGTATGAATGGTTATGGCTATGCCAGGGCATTTTGGTACGGTGGTTCCCATTTAATATTGCACCGCTCGCAGTAATGCCCCGATGTAATTAATGGTGTTGTTCATGTGTTCCGTGGTGTTTTGTGCTTCTGCTGTTGATTCGGAAACTTCTGACCGCACATCTTGCACGTCCTTTGCGGTGGTTGTTTCATGCTGGTCTTGATCCGTCATGTGGAAAGGGTGACAGTGCATGTTTTTTACATATCCAACCATTTGGCGGATAGGCCTCTCATGAAGTGTGTAGCAAGCATCAGCTCCTTTTATTTTAAGCTGTGCACGATTTGCTACCTCTTCTATCGATGATAGATATAATACCCGTAAGCGAAACCTTGTGTTTGTGATATGCACCTGTTTCCATGCATTTGGTTTTGTCTATATACGCTCAAAGTGTCTAACATGCAGATTGTGCGAAGGGGCTGTAGGCTTTTCCATAGTGGTAAAGGAAGCTTGCTCCCAGGCGGCCGGGTATTGTAATCTGCACGGGTGATTTGCACTCTGTCATGTGGTTATCGGCTAGCACCCGGTTTGCGAAGGTCGAGAAACATGTGCGACGAAGTGTTTGTTCGTGTTCCCTGCCTCTGTAAGTAAAGACGTCCTACGTATCGTTTAAGTCGGTGATGAGGCACGCGTTTTTCATTTTCAAGCAGAATCAGGTGTAAAGGAGTAGAACTTTTTTTTGTTGTCTTCTTTTCCTCTTCGCACTTGGGTAAGAACCTAGTTGTTATTTTTTCTCGGGGGGGGGGCTGTGAACGACTTTTGCAGGGTGGTAGACATATGAGAGAGATTATTATTTATCCCTCTCCCAATTCTCCATGTTTTCCAGCTGGTGGGGAGTTTTTTGCGCATCATACTGATGTAACGTGCGCATGTTGGTCAACCTCTCTCGACAGTCTCTTCCTGTATTTTTCCAGCTGCTAGCAGTTTTCCACGCACAGGTATCTTAATAACGCAGTCCTGTGTCCCCGATAGGGTTGTAGATGTACCTCCTCCCTCTGGCATTTGCAGGGTAGGTATGTATTTCCTATGGCTTGAGGGATCAAGAATCCGCGATATTGTGTGGTCATACGATAAAATCTTGTCTAGGTCGGCCCGGTTCCCCTCGTCGCTTTTATCCACTCTTCCAGCTGGCAACCGCCTCCTCCCCCATCCGCGCACAGTTTCTTTCTACATGCCTCCTCAGCAGTAATTGGCATAGCATGCAGGGTTACATTTTTTTCTATTGGCTCTTACTTCTCCCGTTGCGGATCTGTTCTCTGCTGAGTAAGAGATAAATCCTGTATATACGCCTTAACGGCGGGAGGAGGGCAATCCGATAGTGCAACGATGAGCTTGGAAATTTCGGCGAATATTCTTCGTTTCTGCGAAGGTAATTCGGCGGGATCTGGCTGGGTCGCGATTGGGATGCTAAAACCTAGCCTTAGCTCCCAGCCTTGGAGAAATCGCTTCCGAGAAGCAATGTGGCGGCGACCACAAGCAATCGTCGTCCCGTCGTCGTCCGTCCGTCGATGTCGATGTTGTTTCAACTACTTCGCTGATACACTATTCCGAGGTCACATTCCTCTGTTGCGAACTCATTCTGCTGATACTCTTGAAGGACCGGCTGCGGAGATGGGGGTTCTACGGCGCGACGGACCTGGTTGAGGTGATGGGGCTCTTTGACACCCGCGAGGGTTTGGTTGCAGCAGAGCCTTGTCGATTCAGGAATGAGTCGGTGAGGGTCCAGACGGTCACTGGACGGTGCATTCCGCTGCAGGCAATAGACCGTTTTACACTATTATAAAGGATTCAGAATCGATATTTTTATTGATGTCGTTATAATATACACCTTGTTGATGGCTTACCTTGCAAGGGAGGTTTTTTGGAGGAAGATCTTGACGCCTTTAGACGCCTTCCCGCACGAAAGAAGAGAGAAAAGAAAAGCTGTAAAATTAGAACAAATTGGTCAAGATTATAATTTACTTTGGTGGGTGCATTAATACAATTTAAATGATAAATAGTAAATAACCCTTTGTGATTTGTTATTTATATATTACACTCAACAAGATTTTTTCTTACCTTGATAATAGCGCTGCCTGTGATGAAGCAGTCTGGTTGTCGGGATGTGAAGATTACACCTCGGGCAGAGCAGGCAAAGATGATTTTCGGTCTGCTTTAGCCCGCATTATTGACAGAAGCAAGCAACCTTGAACCCATGAGTGGAAACACTTACCGCAGGATGGAGATGTCACTAATGTTTGGGCATACCATTTCCCTCCTTTTATATCAGAGGCGAGGATACCTTCAAAACCAGAGCTACGAATTATGAATATTTTAATTTAGTGTTTTCAGCCTGCAGGAATTAGTGTTTACAATACTTTACTTTCAAATACTGCGTGAACAATTAATCCATATACACCGGTTAATTATCGCAAATATGGACGGAGAACGAAAACGGGGAAATTCACAAATCCCTAATGGGACTAGGTCTGGCGACACTTGGAGCCCGAAAGGTGAGAAGATAATTGCCCTTAGTATTGAAAAGAGAATCGCCAACCGTCTCACCTCCTCCCCTCTCGTTTACCGCTAGACAGGTAGCCAGCCACTCAGAAGCATGCCATATTTTCTTGGCCTAAACTTTTATTGAAATCAGTTTCAATAATTATGCACATGAATGGACGGTTTGCTTGTTCATTTACGGAAGTAGGAACACATGACTGATCAAGGACATGTTACAATCATCTCACGGAAGTAGGACACGTGATCATGTTTCCATCATGTAACGGTCGTGTAACGGACGGAAGTCACATGACCGGAAGGGGGCGTGGTGGTCTACTTGTCCGTTTGTACACTACTGAGACGTCCCAGTACACACACAAACACGCACACACACACACACACACACACACACACACACACACACACACACACACCAAAACACACACACACACCAAAACACACACACACACACCAAAACAAACACACCCACCCACAACAAAACACACCACACACACTAAAACACACACACACACACAAAACCACACACCACAAACCCCACACACCCCAAAAAACACACACCCCAACACCACACACCCCCCCAAAACACACACACACAAACACACACACACCACACCAAAAACAAACACACCCACCACAAAACACACACACCACACCCCAAAACACACACACACACACACAACACACACAAAACAACACACACACACCAACACACACACACCCCAAAACACACACACACACACCACACACACACACACACACACACACACACACACACACACACAAAACAAAAAGCACACAGTTGAGACACACACACCAAAACACACCAAACACACACACACCAAACACACACACACACACACACAACCAAAAACACAACACCACACACACACACACACAAAAATAGACACACACACACACAACACACAAAACACACACACACACACCAAAACACACACACAACACACACACACACCACACACAAACCACAAACACACACACAAACAAACACACCCAACACACACACAACAACACACACACCAAACACACAAACACACACACAACACACACACACACACACACAAAAACACACACACACACAAAAACACACACACACACACACACACACACACACAACCACAAACACACAACACACACACCACACACACACACCCCAAACACACACCAACACACACAAACACACACACACACACCAAAACCACACACACCACACCAAAACACACACACACCCAACCACCAACACCACCACAACACACACACACACCACCAAAACAACACACACCAAACACACACACACACACACAAACAAACACACACCAACACACACACACACAACACACACCAAACAACACACACAACGCACCACACACACAACCACACACACACAACACACACCACACACACACACACACAAAACACACACACTCACACACACACAAAAACCCCACCACACACACACCCACACAACACACACACACAACAACCAACACACACACACACCACACACACACACAAACATACACACACCCACCACACACACACACAAACACACCCACACTAACACATACACACACAATACACACACACACACACATTTTTAAAAAAAAAAAAAAACATAACCTCTTACTAAGTGAACCACAGCGTTAAGTGTCATGGGAGACACCAATCGAACTAAAATCATGCACACACACACCACAACCTCACACAACCACACAAACAACACACACACAAACACACACCCAAACACACCAACACACACACATAACAAAAAAAAATAACCACCAATAACCACACTAAAGGAACACCACGAACAAAAAAAACACACACACAACACCACACACAACACACACACCAAAACCACACACACACACCACACACACACACACCACACACACCAAACACACTGCACACACACCAAACACACACCACACACACACACACAAAACACACACACACACCAAAACACAGACACAAACACACACACACACACACCCAAACACACACACACACACACACCAAAACACACACACACACACACACACTCCAAAACACACACACACAAACACCACACACAACCAAAACACACACACACACACACACACACACACACACACACCAAACACACCACACCCAAAACACACACACACACCAAAACACACACACCACACACACACACCAAACACACACACACACACACACACACACACACACACACACACCACACACACACCAAAACACACACACACACAACACACACACCAAAACACACACACACACCAAAACACACACTCAAAACACACCACACCACACACACACCACAAACACACACACACAGCTCACACACACACCAAACACACACCACACACACACCAAACACACACCTCACACACACCAACCAACACCAACACACACACACACACACACACACACACACACACACACACACACACACACACACACACACACACACATATACAAACACACACACATACACATACACACACATACACACACACACACACATTTTTTTAAATAAAAAATAAAAAATAACCTCTTTATCTAGAGTGAACCACAGCGTTAGAGTGTCAGTGGTGAGACATCGCTAATCATGAACATTAAAAAAATCGGATTTTTATGCACACACACACCAAAACACACACACACACACACCAAAACACACACACACACACTAAACACACACACACAAACACACACAACACACACACCAAAACACACACACACACACACACAGCAAAACAAACACACACCAAAACACACACACACACACACCAAACAAAACACCAAAACACACACACACATACACACACACACATATACACACACACACATACACATACACCACACAACACACACACACACACATATTTTTAAAAATAAAAAATAAAAAAATAACCTCTTTACCTAGAGTGAACCACAGCGTTAGAGTGTCAGTGGTGAGACATCGCTAATCATGAACATTAAAAAAATCGGATTTTTATGCCTGTTATTGTTAACAGGGATTTGGACAGTGACAGCTGAACCTAAAGCGACAAATAATCAAGAATGCAATTAGAGCTCTTTGTAATTCGAGTTCCAGTATGAACGGCAATTATTCAGGCCATGGCCAAAGTGGAGGTATTTTCACCACCAACTGTTGAACCCGAGGTGACCGAGCTACCCTTTGGGGTGGAAAGCAAGGTGACCGAGCCACCCGAGGTGACCGAGCCAGCCGTCGAGGAGGAACCCAAGGTGACCGAGCTACCCGAGGTGACCGAGCTACCCGAGGTGACCGAGCTACCCGAGGTGACCGAGCTACCCGAGGTGACCGAGCTACCCGAGGTGACCGAGCTACCCAAGGTGACCGAGCCAGCCGTCGAGGAGGAACCCAAGGTGACCGAGCCAACCGTCGAGGAGGAACCCAAGGTGACCGAGCTACCCGAGGTGACCGAGCCAACCGTCGAGGAGGAACCCAAGGTGACCGAGCCAACCGTCGAGGAGGAACCCAAGGTGACCGAGCTACCCAAGGTGACCGAGCCATCCGTCGAGGAGGAACCCAAGGTGACCGAGCCCGCCGTCGAGGAGGAACCCAAGGTGACCGAGCCCTCCGTCGAGGAGGAACCCGAGGTGACCGAGCCATCCGTCGAGGAGGAACCCGAGGTGACCGAGCCATCCGTCGAGGAGGAACCCAAGGTGACTGAGCCAGCCGTCGAGGAGGAACCCGAGGTGACCGAGCCATCCGTCGAGGAGGAACCCAAGGTGACCGAGCCCTCCGTCGAGGAGGAACCCAAGGTGACCGAGCCATCCGTCGAGGAGGAACCCGAGGTGACTGAGCCATCCGTCGAGGAGGAACCCGAGGTGACCGAGCCATCCGTCGAGGAGGAACCCAAGGTGACCGAGCCAGCCGTCGAGGAGGAACCCAAGGTGACCGAGCCAGCCGTCGAGGAGGAACCCAAGGTGACCGAGCCATCCGTCGAGGAGGAACCCAAGGTGACCGAGCCATCCGTCGAGGAGGAACCCGAGGTGACTGAGCCATCCGTCGAGGAGGAACCCGAGGTGACCGAGCCAGCCGTCGAGGAGGAACCCGAGGTGATCGAGCCATCCGTCGAGGAGGAACCCGAGGTGACCGAGCCATCCGTCGAGGAGGAACCCGAGGTGACCGAGCCATCCGTCGAGGAGGAACCCGAGGTGACCGAGCCAGCCGTCGAGGAGGAACCCGAGGTGACCGAGCCATCCGTCGAGGAGGAACCCGAGGTGACCGAGCCATCCGTACGAGATGTTCGAGAAGATAACCAGTTGCTGTATTATATAGTTCATTCATTCCTCAGCAATTGAGGGTCCGTTAGTGGACGTTGAAACTTTATATAATAAAGTTTCACAATTCTCAAATCAGAGATGGAAGAGTGACGAATGATAACCCTAGAAGAACCCTAGAAAAAAGTTCGACCAATGAAGGTGAAAATTTAATCAGAGGTCGTCGAAGAATCCAACAACCTCGAGGAACATCTCTCTCTCTCTCTCTGTCTCTCTCTCTCTCTCTCTCTCTCTCTCTCTCTCTCTCTCTCTCTCTCTCTCTCTCTCTCTCTCTCTCTCTCTCTCTCTCTCTCTCTGTCTCTCTCTCTCTCTCTCTCTCTCTCTCTCTCTCTCTCTCTTTCTCTCTCTCTCTTCTCTCTCTCCCCTCTCACCCTCTCTCTTTTCTCTCTTTCCTCTCTCTCTCTGTCTCTTCCTCTCCTTCTCTCTCCCCTTTCTTGTCTCTCTCTCTCTCTCTTCTCTCCTTCTTCTTCTCTTTTCCCCCTCTCTCCCCTCTCTTTTCTGTTTTCTCTCTTCTGTCTCTCCCCTTTTCTCTTCTCTCTCTCTGTCTGTCTTCTTCTCTCTCCTCTCTCCTCTTTCTCTCTCTCCTCTCCCCTTTCTCTCTCTCTCGCCCCTCTTCCCTCTCCCCTCTCCTCTCTGTCTTTTCTCTCTCCCCCCCCCCCCTTTTCTGTCTCTCTCCCCCTTCTTTTCCCTCTCTCCTCTCTTTTCTCTCGTCCTCTCTCTCCTCTCCCTTCCTCTGCCCTTTTTCTCTCCTCTCTCTCCCTTTCCCCTCCTCCTCTCTCTCTCGTCCTCTCTCTCCCTAATTCTCTCCCCATCTCTTTTCTCTCTTTTCCTCTTCTTTTCTCTCTGTGTGGTCTTTTCCTCTCTCTCTGGCTCTCTCTCCTCTCTTCTCCTCTCTCTCCTCTCCCCTCTCTTTTCCCCTCTCTCTCCCCTCTCTTTCTCTCTTTCCCCCCTTCTCCCCGCTCTCTCTTCCCTCTCCCCTTCTCTTCTCTCGGTCTCTCCCCTCTCCTCTCTCTCTCTCTCTTCCTCTCTCTCTCTTTTTTCTCTTTCCTCGCCTCTCTCTCTTTCTCTCCCCCAATCCCCTCTCTCTCCCCTCTCTCTCCCCTTTTCTCTCTCCTCTTTTTCTCTCTCTCTTCTCTTTTTGTTCCCCTTTCTCTCTCTCTCCTCTTTTGTCCTCTCTCTCCCCCTTCTGTCTCCTCCCCTCCCTCTCTCCTCTCCCCCTCCCCTTCTCCTCTTCCCCCCTTTTCTCTCTCTCCCCTCCCCACTCTCTCTCTCTCTCCTCTCTTCTGCCCTCTATTTTTCTCTCTCCTCTCTGTCTCCCCTCTCTGGTCTCGTCCCCCTTTTCTCTCTCCTCTCTAAATTTTTCCTCTCCTCTCTCTTTTCGCTCCCCTCTCTTCTCTTCTTTGCTCTCCTCTCTTCTCTATCTCTTCCTCTTTTCTCTTTTCCCACTCTCTGTCCCCTCTCTCTCTCTCTCCCCGCCCTCTCCCTCCCCTCTCATCCTTTTCTCTCTCCTCTACTCCCCTCTCTCTCCCTCCTCTCTCCCCTCTCTCTCTCCCCCTCCCCTTTTCTTCCCTCTCTCTTTTCTCTGTTTTTCTCTCTCTCTCTTTCTCTTGTTTTTTCTCTCCCTCTCCCCCCCCCCTTTCCTCCCCTTTTTTTATTCTTTTGTTTCTCTTTTCTCCCTCCCATTTTTGCCTCTCTTTTCCCTGCCTCCTGCCCCTCCCCCTTCTTTTTCTCTCTCTCTTTCCTTTTCCCCTTTCTCTCTCTTCTCTCTCTCTCTTCTTTTGTCTCTTTTTCCTTTTTTTCTCTCTCTCTTTTTCTCTTTTTTTCTCTCTCCCCCCCCTTTCTCTCCTTTTTCTCTGCTCTCCCCATCTCCTCTCTCTTTTTTCCTCGTCTCTCTCTTTTCCTCTCTCTCCTTCTCTCTCCTGCCCTCCCCTTCTGTCCTGCCCTCCCTCTCTCCCCTCCCCTGGGTCTCCCCACCCCTCTTCCTTCCCCCTCTCTCTTTCCCCTTCCCCCCTCTCCCTCTCTCTCTCTCCCCTTTCTCTCTGTCTCTCTCCCCTCCTCTCTGTTTTCTCTTCTTTTTGTCGTCCTCCTCTCGCTTCTCTCTCCCCTTCGCCCCTCTTTTCTCTCTTCTCTTGTCTTTTCTTCTCCCCTTCTCTCTGTCTTTTGTTCCTCTCTCTCTTTTGCCCCCTCTCTCTCCCCTTTTCCCCTTCTCTCCCCCTTTTCCCTCTCTTCGTTTTTTTTTCTTCGTCTCTGTCTCTCTTCTCTCCTCTCCCCTTCTCGCCCTTTTCCCTTCTCTTCTCCTCTTTCTCCCCTCTTTTCTTCCCTCTTCTCTCTCCCCCCTCTCTCTTTTCCTCTCTCCCCTCCCCGTCCCTCTCTCTCTCTTTTTCCCCTTTTCTCTGTCCATTTCTCCTCTCTCTCTAAAATTCCCTCCCCCCAATCTCTCCCCTTCCCCAATTCTCCCCTCTCTCTCC
>NC_051390.1:26019830-26024178 GCF_015228065.2 Penaeus monodon
TCCCTTGGGCAAGGAACTTCACCTCGATGCCCGCCTAGCCACTGGGTGGCCAAGCCAGCCCCAAGTCAGTGCCGGGTAAATAGTGATGGTGACTCGATAAAAAAAAAAAAAAAAAAAAAAAAAAAAAAAAAAAAAAAAAAAAAAACACCGGGCGGAAGGGAATGCAAAAACCCCCGCTCTAAATTTCCCAAAAAAAATCATTGAAGCTCATGTTCGCCAAGGCCGCGGTGGGGCGAATGGTTAGAGCATCGGACTCAAGGGCTGTCACGACGGCAATCTGAGTTAAAGGGTTTGAGTCACCGTTTCCCGGGGCGTTTCTCCTATGGGCAAGGAAAATTCACCTGATTGCCTACCTAGCCAGGGTGGCCAAGCCAGCCCAAGTCAGTGCTGGTCCCAAAGCCCGGATAAAATAGAGAGAATGATTACCTAGAAAGGTAACACCGGCACTCTCCGTGGAAAGGAAATGGGGACCCTACCACGTACTCACTCCAAGAGCATCACAACATGAAAACTAGCTCAGACATGAACCTACCGTTAAAAGAAAAGAAAATATATATGTATATATGCATATATATATATATATATATATATATATATATATATATATATATGTATGTATATATGCATATATATGGGGCCGCGGTGGCCGAATGGTTAGAGCGTCGGACTCAAGACTGTCAGGACGGTAATCTGAGTTCGAGGGTTCGAGTCACCGGCCGGCGCGTTGTTTCCCTTGGGCAAGGAACTTCACCTCGATTGCCTGCCTACCCAAATGGGTGGCCAAGCCAGCTCAAGTCAGTCCCGGGTTTAAATAGAGATGTGACTCGATAAAAACCGGGCGA
Organism: Penaeus monodon; assembly: GCF_015228065.2. Taxonomy (NCBI): domain Eukaryota; kingdom Metazoa; phylum Arthropoda; class Malacostraca; order Decapoda; family Penaeidae; genus Penaeus; species Penaeus monodon. The sequence goes on from NC_051390.1 coordinate 26,020,673, forward strand.
AAGCAATGGCAAACCACCGCTCTAAATTGCTAAGAAAAAATAATGGAAGCCCATGATCGTCAAGGCCGCGGTGGCCGAATGGTTAGAGCGTCGGACTCAAGACTGTCACGACGGCAATCTGAATTCGAGGGTTCGAGTCACCGACTGCCGCGTTGTTCCCTTGGGCAAGGAACTTCACCTTCATTGCCTGCCTGGCCACTGGGTGGCCAAGCCGGCCCAGGTCAAGTGCTGGTCCCAAGCCCGGATAAATAGTGAGAGTGATTACCTAAAAAAAAGGTACCACCGGCACTCTCCGTGGAAAGGAACTGGGGACCCTACCACGTACTCACTCCCAAAAGCATCACAACAGGAAAACACAATTAAGTATCATGCTGTGACCCCGGCGGCTCAGACATGAACCTACCGTTAAAGAAGAAGAATGAAATATATAATATAATAATATAGGATATATAGATATATATATATAGATATAATAGTTTTATGAATAGATAAGATAATATATATATAATTAATTTTAAGTAATATAAAGTATATAATATATAAAATATAATAATATATAGATATTGCATATAATGTATATATATATATATAAATATATATATAATATATATATATATATTATATTTTAAAATATATGAAAATGATATTATATATATATATATAATATATAATATATATATATTATATATATATGATATATTATAATATAATATATATATATAATAATATATAATAATATAATTATATATATAAATATGTTTTTATATATAAATATATATATATATATAGAATATAATATATAATTATCATTATAATAATATCATAAATATGAATTTTATATTATATATAAAATATATATATATATATAATATATATATAATATTATATATATATTTTGCAACCTTAGTGTTGCATATCGCATACCTGCGCGGTTGCGTAAGCATACGGGGGAACAGGCGTGGTCAGCACAGAACAGCGAACATCGAGCGGCATCGCACACAGAACTCCAAATAAATAATATAAAAATATATATAATTAACTATAATGAAAAATAAGGGTAAAAATAATATAAAAATATATGATTTTATATAAAATAAAAAAAAAAAAATAAATAATAAAAAAAAAAAGAAAAAAAATATAAAAAAAAATAAAAAAAAAATAAAAAAAAATTTTCTAATATAGTAATATAAATAAAATATTATATAAATATAAAAATTTTAATATTTTATATATATAGGGCATAAAATATATAATAATATATATATATATATTATATTATAAAATATTATATAATAATATAAAATATATATATATTAATATATATATATATAAAATATATATATAATATATTTTATATTATATATATAATATATAATATATTAGATATATAATTTTATATATTATAATAATTTTTAATAATTATTTATATGAATGTCATATAATAATATATTTTTTTTTTCTTTACGGTGGGTTTTCATTTTTGAACCCCCGTGGCCAGCTATACTTTAGTTTTCATGTTGTGGCTTTTGGGAGGAGTACGGGTAGGGTCCCTTTTCCTTTTCCCACGGAGAGTGTGGTTTTTTTTAGGTAATCTTTCTCTCTTTTTACCCGGGTTTGGGGCCCAGCACTGATTTGGGGGTTGCCCACCCAGTGCCTAGGTAGGAAATCGAGGTGAATTTCTTCCCAAAAGGGGAAACAACGCGCCAGCCGGTGACTCGAACCCCGAATCAGATTGCCGTCGTGACAGTCTTTAATCCGACGTTTAACCCCCGGGCCCACCAGGGCCTTTTTAGTACACTACTGAGCGGTTTTTTGGAAATCCCCCCTTGCCTGATGGTTTTTGCTTCCTCTTTTCCTTCCTTTCTTTTCACTCTTTTCCTTTTTTTGCCACAAACTGTTTTGCTCTCCGTGAACCATCGTAACAAGCCGAGGGGGACTTTCCGCCTCACTACCTTTATCCTCCTCCCCCCCCGTGGGGAAAAGTCAGCCTCCACAGCCCGCCTCCCGAACGAAACGTTCTCCCCTGAGGAACCCCCTTCGACCATGGTTCTATCATCTTAAAGACACACGTTGTGGCCTCACCGTTTTCCCTTCCTTCACCTCACCCCTTAGCCACGCGGTAATATAAAATATATAAAATAATTATATGTATATATAAATATATATATATATATATATATATTATAGATATATAATATATATATAATATATTATATAATATATAAATATTTTAAAATTTATAAATATATATAGATATTATATATAATAGATATATATATAATATAATATATATATATAAATATATATAATAATTAATATTTAAAATTATATAAATATAAAATATATTATATGATAATGCAAAATAAATTTTATATATATATAATTAAAATTTTAATTTTAGAATATAAATATAAAAATAATTTTAAAATTTAAAATTTAAAAATTTTAAAATATATATATATATTCTATATTATATATTAAAATATATATATATTATTAAAATTTTTTAAAATATATATATAATATATATATATAAAATATAATTATAATAAAGCATAATGCAATATGCTAATGAAATAATATATTATATATAATATATAATTTTAAAAATTTATAATGTAATATATATATATAAATTATATTTAGATATATATATATAATTATATATTATAATATATATTATAGTAATATATTAAAATATCAATAGCAATTGATATATATTATATAATAAATTATATATATAAAATTATATAATAATATATTTTATATATTATAAAAATATATTATGGAGACGCGGTGGCCGAAGGGTTAGAGCGGGACTCAAGACTGTCAGGACGGTAATCTGATTTCGAGGGTTCGGCCCCGGCCCGGGCGTTTTTTCCTTGGGAAGGAACTTACCTCGTTTGCCGCCTAGCCATGGGTGGCCAAGCCAGCCCAAGTCAGTCCCGGGTAAAAGAGATGGTGATCGATAAAAACACCGGGGGGAAAGGGAAATGGAAAACCCCACCGCTCTAAATTTGCCAAAAAAAAATCAGGGGAAAGCCGATCGCCAAGGCGGGGTGGCCGAAGGTTAGAGCGTCGGATAAAGACTGCCACGACGGCAATCTGAGTTCGAGAGTTCGACTCACCGGCTGGCACTTTTGTCCCTTTGGGGCAAGGAACTTCACCTCGATTGCCTACCCAGCCACTGGGTGGCCAAACCAGCCTAAAATCAGTGTGGCCCAAGCCGGATAAAAATAGAGAGAAGATTCCCAAAAAAAAAAAAAAGGAAACACCGGCACTCCCGGGGAAGGAAGGGGACCCTCCCACGTACTCACCCCAAAGATCATTACAACATGAAAATAAATAAGTATATGCTGTGACCACGGGGGCTCAAACATGAACCTACCGTTAAAAAAAGAATATATTATATATAAATAAAATATATATAGGATAAAAGATATATATATTAAAATTTAAAAAAAATATAATAGTGAAAAAAAAAATAATAAGATATAGAGGTAAGA
>NC_051390.1:26024278-26036483 GCF_015228065.2 Penaeus monodon
AATGAACACAATATAATAAAATAAAATAATAAATAATAAATAATAATAATAATAATAATAACAGCAACAACAACAACAACAATAATGATGACAAAATAACGATAATAATAATAATGATACATTATTGTTATTGCTGTTATCAAAGGTAGTAGATTTATTACCATTATGTTTCTTGACAGTAATAATGTAATTATCACCATCGTACTTTTCACATTTACACAAGGGATACACGAATCAAAACTACCAATTACTTACAAACGCAACGTTGCTTGTTATATTTCAAAGACAAGCTAACAAACAGCCTTAAGAAAATCATATATGGATTAACTTTTATCTCTCTCAGGGAAATACGTAAATATATAGAGATGACCAGTTTCTCAGCACTGATCTCAAAAAAGACTGGATCGAGCATCTATTGTTTTGAAATGAAGCCAGCTTGAAATCGTGGCGGCCATATTGGATGTACCCAAAACATAAGCAAGTGTGCGGAAATCACTGCAGCACCTGGACAATGTCTTGATAAATTATAGCGGGTTGCATCTTTACCGGCAAGAAGTACACTGTTCGGTAACAGACGTGTATAGAGGAGAGTTACATTCCCATTGAAATGGATAAATCATTAGCTTTTTCCAAAAATAAATTCTTTATCGCCTTTAAACTGCTATTTGAAGCTGCATTTATATTAAATGTAACTCATCATGAGACTTCCAAGAAAGAAATGGTCGATCGGTCCATGATAAGCTCGCGATTTAGAACAACGGAGATAGAACTTACCCGTGAAAAGTCCTTGGAAAATTCCGCTTTATCATCGATTCGTCGTCGTCACTCCCTTCACTATCACTTCGAAAATTTTCGGTCTCATTTCCATATTTTCTATGCTTGCACTGTGTACCGCGCTTCGCCATATTAGCGTTAGTCTCACGGTTTCATTTGGGTCCATCCAATATGGCGCCGACCAGATTTTATTAACTTCAAATCTGCGCTCTAAGAACAGTTAGTTGTTCGATCCAGTCTTTTTTTGAGATCAGTGTTTCTCAGTTGATTCTCTTAATATCAAAGGATAATACGGTTGTTAATTAATAATTCATATCAAAGTTAATTAATATCAAAGGATAATAATGAAAATAAAGTATAATGATAATAATAATACAAAAGAATAGTAAATTTGGCCCGCATGTTTTCGACAGATTTTACTTTTGTGGTTTTAAGTTTTTTCCTAGTGAGTTTTATAAGTTTTTCTTTTTTTCGGGGTTTTCTAGATTTTACTTACGGTTTCCTGGAGATATTCCTTTTTACGGTTTTCTGCGGATTTTCCTGTTTGTTGTTTTCTAAAAATTTTCCTACTTATGGTTTTCTACTTTTTAAAAATCTACTTACGGTTTTCTAAAGTAGGTATTCTTACTTACTATTTACTACAGATTTTCTACTTACGAGTTTCTAAAGATTTTCCTACTTATTGTGTTCTACTTTTTCCCTACTTACGGTTTTCTAAAAAAAAATCCTACTTAGTTTTCTACTTTTTTCTACCTAAGGTTTACTAAATATTTTCCTACTTTCGGTTTTCAACGGAATCTACTCGGTTTTCTCCCTCCTTTATGGTTTTCTAAAGATTTTCCTACTTACATTTTTCTTCTTTTTTCCTTCTTACGGTTTTCTATACGAAATACGATACACCAAATGATTTTTTCTCCATTATGGTATAACTTATCCACAAAACACACAAATAATAATGATAATGATAATGATAATAATAATACATAATTTTTTTTACAAAGTGAAATTAAAGTAACCACAATATAAAACGGGGGGAGGGGGGGGCCCTTTAAATAACGTATGCCTTAGAAGGAAAAATCCCCCTTTTCAGTGTTTCGATTTTCTGTCCACCTTTTTCTCGTTCTCTAATTGTAATTTACTCCGGGTAATTAAAGAAAGGTGTTTAAAGGCGGGGGAAAAAGGGTTTTTACGAGTTTTTAGAAGAGCGTTTAGTTTATTTTATTCCACGGCCGCCGGGGGGCTACGGGGCTCATGCGTGCGGATTTCTCAACACTTCAGGGTTTTCGGAATTTATTTTTCCCAATTTTCCTAAAAACCAGATTAAAGAAACCCTGAGGGGAATTAAAATGGAAAATTATGAAAACGTTTTTTTTTTTTTCTTTTTTTTTTTTTTCTTTCTTTGCTTTTTTTGTTTTTTCTTTCTTTTTCTTTTTCTTTCTTTCTCTCTCTTTCTTTCTTTCCCCCCTCTCCCCTCTCCTCTTCTCTTCCCCTCTCTCTCTCTCTCTCTCCTCTCTCTTCTCTCTCTTCCTCATTATCTGGCACCTAGAAGATTATCGTTTTTCTAGGTTACACTAACAAGGAAATGGCTTTCAATGATTAGCAAAAAAATGGAAAGGAAAAAGTAGTTCGAAAGAGTATGTGGCACCCTTTTCATATTTTTCACTCTCATCACACCATCATTACTACCATTCCCATATTACATTTACTACCACATCTAAACGCTATCATTATTTTTATCTTTATCACCTAATATCAACCCCCTCACCATCATTCAACTCATCACTATATCATCATCTTACCATTATACCATCATCACTTTATCATTACCATCATCATCATCATCATTACCATTTCACCATCATACTTTTATCATTCCCATCATTCATGTATCATTTTAAAAGGTCCCCAAATCCGGAAATGCAGAAATCAGTAAGCCAAATTGCCATGCTCTTAATTAAAATTGTTTTTAATTGCAATATCAAATTACAGCTTTGCTTTATTCCAGTATCATCAATAAATCGATGTGAATAATTTTTTACACACATTATTATGGTTTATGTTATTATTTTATTATTATATTTATTATTTATTTATTATTATATTATTACATTTTTATCATTATTATCATATTTCTTTTATCTTTTATCATCATATCATCTTTATTACATTATTACATTATTATCATTTTTTATCATTATTACATTATTTTTATTATTTCTTTATTATTTATTATTTTATTATTATTTTATTATTTACACATAATAGGGTTATTATTTTTACATATATTATATTTTACCCCAATGTTGAAACTAAAGTAAGACAAAAAATTTCTAAAAAAAAAGAAGGAAGAGAAAAGAAATTAAAAGAAAAATAGAAGAAAAAAATAAAAAATAAAAAATGTTCAAGAAGGAAAAAAAAGAAAAAAAAAAAATAAATAAAAGAGAAAAAAAAAAGAAAGAAGAATAGAAAAGAAAAAAAAAAAAAAAGAAAAAGGGAAAGAAAAAAAAAATAAAGAATTTAAAAAAGAAAAGAAAAGAAGGGCAAAGGGAAAAAAAAAAAAAATAAAAAAAAAAAAAAGGGCCTTTAAAAGCAGGTTAAGGGATGCGAGTTCAGTTAAACGGCCGCCCAGTTACAGTCGCTAAGGTGACAAAGCTTTTGAGTGAAAGAAGAGTGAAAAGGTACATTTCTCCATGTTTTTTGCTGCTTCCACATCATAAAAAATTTAAGATTTTTTTTTTCTCAGGAAATTATAAAATTTAATAGAAACGAAACCTTTTTCTTTGTTTTCGTTTTCATGTTCAAGTTATTTTAGTTTTTTTTTTTATCCTAAAAAATCATGGGATGTCGAAATTTTGAGAGAAATATAAATTTAAATTGAACGAAGTATTGTTTTTTACTGAAACAATGCTATGAATCTTTCCCTTTTCTCGTTTATGACTTTATTGATTAAAAACTTTTCATAAAAAATATAGTGAAGGTTTATCTGCAAGCATTGGCAAAGTACCAGTAAAAAACTCAAAGTTTATTAATTTGAAGGCAAAGAGAATAAAACTTCATTGAAATGATATATTTTTAAACAGTCTTAAGAACTTAAAATAAAATTTCCCGTTCAACGTTTCTTTTACTTAACCTTTGGAAATTTCATCACAAACAACCTTGGAACCTCCCCCCATACGCACCCCACCCATGGAACCCCCCACCATACGCTACACCACCTCTTTTAAACCTCCCACCACTATTACATTGCACAACTAGGCTCCCCCCCTTCCCCCCCTCCTTCCCCCCCTTCCCCCCACCCCTTCCCTCCCCCCCCTCATCCCTTTTTTCCCCCCTTTCCCCTTCCCCTCACTTCCCCTCCCCCCCCCCACTCCGGGTCCATCCCACTGCATCCAAACACCCCGAAAATAGACGAAGGAGCACTCAGTAGACTTCAGTAACATCCATTAAGGCCCCAAAGACAGGGCCTTGTAAGGCATACATCAGGCGTTCAAGGGAAAAGAGGAACAAAAACTGAACTCTGACACAGGTTTTCGTTTGGGGCTATTTTGAACGCACTATCAGTTGTCAATGCAGTGTAAAGGGTATGAAAGCTCCCCTATTTTTTTTTAGATTACGCTGTTGATGTTATTTAGTTTCACGGATGGAAATATATTATATAATATTATATATATAAAATATAAAATTTTAATATTATAATATATATATATAATTATATACATATATATAATATATATATATACACAACACCCACTTATATAATATATAATTAATATTTTTAATATATATTTTAATATATTAATATATATATAATATATATACAATTTATTATACATTAATTCTTTGATGCTGATTTTAGTTTGTTTGGTTTTTTCACTTTTTTTTGCATTCAATAAAGTATGTGCCCCTTTATGTAGATAATTTTTCTGTTATGTTTTTGTTATCATTTCATATACACCCCCCTCTTTATCAACACCATCATCGTCCTATTCTACGTCATTTCCGTTATCATATTTTTTTATACCCTCTCTAATTATAAAAAAATAGCTATTATACCATCCATACTCCCGTCCCCCACACGTTTTTTTTCTTTTATCGTCTTTTCATTAGTATTGATTTTCCCCTCTCCTCGCTTGCTATTGTACTTCGAAGGCAAAATTGGGTTTAATTTTAATCCAATTGACAAAATTCCCTCATAGAAGGTTAACTTTTACAGTTTTTTAAAATAGTCTCTTGCTGATCGAATTTTTTCACTCACTTTCATTTTTTTTCCTTTTAATTTTCTCTTATTCATTTTTGTTCGCCTTGGGGGTTAGAAGGGGGGAAAAATGAAAAAAAGGCAAATAACCGAAAGATTGATGAGACAGTTTGAAGGAAACTTTTTTTTTTTTTTTTTTTTTTTTCCCCGCGCAGCCGTTTGATTATTGGGGTTTGCATGTTGTTTCAATACGGGTGATGATTATTTTGCGGGGGAGGCAAAACTCAAGCTGAATAATCGTTTTGATGGGATTTATTCCTTTGCGAGATAATAGGGGTTGGTTTTATCGAGTTTACTGACGATCTTTTGTTGTTGCTTTTGTTTAATTTATATTTTACTATCATCACCCCTAATCATCACTTCTTCTCACCATCATCACCATCACCATCATCCTCATTTTCATCACCACACCACTCACCTCACCATCATCATATCATTTTTCATAAACCATATCACCATCACCATCATCATCATCATTTTCATCCCCATATACCATCACCTCTCATCATATCATCTCCCCCGCATCACCATCGTTATTTTTTTTTTTCATTTTTTACCATTTTTAAAGCATTATCAGCCCCAAAACCCTTCGAGACTCATATCATTTTAGCCATCAGAGGAACTCTACTTTTACTTTCCTATTCCCAAAATAACTTTGAGAGATAATCAAATCCCTCCCTCTCTCCCCTTCTTTCCCCCCTCCCCCCCCCCCCCCCCCCCCCCCCCTCCCTCCCTCCCTCCCTCCCTTCCCCCCCTCCCTTCCCCCCTCTCCTCCCCCCTTCCCTCCCTCCCCCCCTCCTTCCCCCCCCCCTTCCCTCCTTCCCCCCTTCCCTCCCCCCCTCTCCCCTCCCTTCCCTCCCTCCCCCCTTCCCCCCTTTCCCTCCCTCCCTCCCTTCCCTCCCTCCCCCCTCTTTTCCCTCCCTTCCCCCCTTTCCCCTCCCTCCCCCCCTTTCTCTCCCCCCCCCTCCCTCCCCCCTTCCCTCCCCCCCTCCCCTCCTCCCTCCCTCCCTCCCCTCCTTCCCTCTCTCTCACGGGAAAACCAGTACTATTAGCCTAATGGTTTTTTCAGAATTTATAGTCTCTTAATCTTATTACTTTCCTTCATAAGGGTCCTTTCATGTTTTTACCCTAGAGCTTTTCAGGACTATCTCGGGGGCCGAATTTAAGAGGCTTGCTTTAGAGCTTAACAGCCCCGTTGGGGGTTTTAACGGGTGAAAATGCGTTGTGTGTGTGTGTGTGTGTGTGTGTTTTGGTGTGGTGTTGTGTGTGTGTGTGTGTGTGTGTTTTGTGTGTGTTTTTGTGTGTGGTGTGTGGTGTGTGTGTGGGGTTTTGTGTGCGCGTGTGCGCCCCTAGGGTCCCAAAAGATCGAAAATCAATGGATAGATTTCATGTACGTTTAAAGGGGTCCCCATTATTTTTTTCTTTTCCACGTATTTAAATATATATAATATATATTAATTATATAATAAATTTTAATTTATATATATAATTAAGAGGAGAGGGGAAAAGAGAAGAGAGAAGAAGAGAGAGAGAGGAGAGAGAGAGAGAGGAGAGAGAGAGAGATAGATAAGAGAGGAGAGAGAGGATAGATAATAGATAAAAGGGATAGATAGATATAGATAGATAGATAATATCTGCGTGTGTGTGTGTTTATCAGTTTGTTTTTATAGGGGCTACATGCGGTCTACCCTTTTTTTCTGTTTTTAAATTCACCAATATTTTTCAAAACAAAAATAAGTAAAAACAACAAAAAAAGCCTTTTGGGAAAAGCTTTTGAAGTATATCAGATTAAATCGATAGCAAGAATATTTTAGTTATGTTTCCTTTCCCCAAAAATACTTTAAAAATGGATGAAAAAAATTACCGATAAATTTTGGCAATATATACCACGCATTGCTATTTTTGAGCCGCTCTAATTTCTTTATTCTCATTTTTCATTTTTGTTATTTTTATTAATACATCTATTAAAGTAATTACGAAGAAAGTAAGAAACAAAACCAAATCAAATCAAATTAAAGTTGAAGCAAAAAAGAATAATAAATAGCAAACAGGGGATACAAGAGAATAGATAATGCAATTTTTCTATTCTATTTTTTATAATTTTTTTATTTTTTTTATTTTTTATTATTTTTTATCATTTATCATTATTTTTTATTTATTATTTTTTTTTTTCTATTTATTTATTCATTTTTCTATTTTTTAATTTTAAATTTTTTTCTTTTTTCCCCTTTCTTTTTTTGTTTTAAAAATACTTGTCTCTTCAGCTTTTAAATGTCGTGATAAAATTTTTTGAAGTCTTTTATCCAAAAACAAGTCTTGTCATATAGTTTTTTTGTATGTAAAAAGGTTCATTGCATTTTTTTTCAAAAAAAAAAAATGTTGATCGCTAAAATCTATTACCTGAGAAAAAAAGAAAAATTTTCTCTTCTCTGAGTTTTCAAATGCATTTTTTCGATTTTTTTAAAAATGTGCCCTTTTAATATTGTGGGCCCAAAAAAATGTTTTTAAAAAAAAATGTTTTACTTTTTCTGGTCAAAGCATTTTAAAATACTGTATCTCAGTACGTGTTTTTTTTTGGTCTCTTACTAATAATTATTCTATAAAAGAAAAAACCAAAATACTTATTGTGGTTGAACATAGTGAAATTTTTCTTTTTGTATTGTCTGTTCTTTTTTTCTCTATTTTCTTCTTCCCTTCCTCCTCTTTTCTTCTCTTTATATCTTCTATCTATCTATCACATAATCTACGTATCTATCTATCTACTATTTTCTATTATTACATATTTTTATCCCTTTTTTCATACTTTTTTTTTTCTCTTTTTTTTCTCTATCCTCCCCCATCTTTCTTTTATTCCCCCCTCCCCCATTTTATCTTTCATATAGTTTTCACAATCGAAGTCCGCAATATAGCGTTAGTTAAAAAACAAAAAACCCATCTGTCAACTCAAAATTTAAACTGAAAAGCATAAAGTATTTTATACAAGGCAAAGCTTCCAAAAAATGGCGTTGGGATTTTTCCCTTTTTTTTATTATAAAGTGTTTCTCATGTAATTAGTGCTTCCCGGATGTCTCTGGAGGGAATGAAGCAGGAGGGCCATAAAAGAAGGGGAAAAAGATTGTTTTTTACGTACTGCATGCCATACCACAACAATACACATCACACAACACACAGAACCCCACACACACACACACACACCACCACACAACCACACAGCACAAACACCACACACCCCACACACACATACACATACACATGCACACCACACACACACCACACACACAACAACATACACACACACACACACATACACACACACCACACACCCCACACACACACACACACACCCACCCCCCACATAGATAGACAGATTTAGATACTTCTCATGCAACACAATATAATAATACTCCTACAAACGATAACGATAAATACATAACACAAACACACACAGACAGATAGATAGATATGAATACTTCCCATGCAACACACTATAATAACACTCCCGCAATTGATAATGACCATAAAACAAAACAAAACAAAACAAAGCAAGAAAATGAATAAACATAGACAACAAAGAAGGATAATTTTTTTTTTTTTTTCATATACGGGTATGCTCTCACCCCGATTGCTTCTCACTCCCCATATGTTCTCCTCCCCATATGCTTCTCACTCCCCATATCTTCTCACTCCCCTATGCTTCCAATCCCGATATTTCTCATCCCCCCAAGCTTCTCACCCCCCCCCCCACCCCCCCATCCCTCCCCTATCCCCTAGCCTCGCCCCCCGCTAAGTTGTCGGTATATGACTCATTTAAATTGGGGAAGGTCTTTTCTCAAAGGAGGGGACGGGCGGGATGGAAAAAACTGCTTGGGGCAACACTTTTACGTTAACGGAAAGGTTCGGATAGCGAATGTTTTTTTTTTATGTGTGGTTTTGTGTGTGTGTGTGTGTGTGTGTTGTGTGTGTGGTTTTTATTTTCTATCTAAAATTACTTTTTGAATTTTTCTTTCTGATATTTCTTAAATTTGCGTATTAGTTTTTTTGGTTTTTTACCTACACACAACACACACTCACACAACACACACACACACCACACCACACACAACACACACACCCACACAAACAAACAAACAAAATACAAACACAACACACAAACCCCACACAATCAAACAAAAAAACATAAAACAAACACACACACAACACATGTGTGTGTGTGCTTCACTGATATTTAAAATATCTATTTTTCCAGAAATCCAGAACCGGATGCTTCATCCAGCTGAAATTGGGCACAATGTGGTTCCGATTTTCATCTCCTCAAAACCCCGCATATGGAAGGTCTGGCAAGAGAGGGGGGAGGAGTGTTTTTTAGTGATTTTTTTTTTATCCATTTTCCCTTTTCCCTTCCTTTTTTCGGCTCTCATTTATTTTCTTTTCTTTATCTTCTTTTTTCTTTTTTTCTTTTTTTTTATTCTTTCTTCGTTCTGTTTATATTATTTTTCATCAGGGGTTGTTCCCGTTTGTTGTTTTGGAAATTCTGTTTTTTTTTTTATTGCTGTTTTTCTCTCTTATACACACAACACAAACACCACACACACCACACACACACACACACACCCCACACACACACACACCCCCACACGCACGCACAATGCACACACACACAAAACACACACAAAACACACACACACACACACAACATACACCGCAACCACACCACCAAACACACACACACACACAAAACACACACACACACACACAACCAACCCCTACACACACCACACACACACACACACACACACATATTATAATATATTATATATATATATATATATATATATATATATAAAATATATAAAGAGAGGAGAGAGAGAAGAGAGAGAGGACAGATAAGACAAAGACACAGAGAAGATGTTAAAAATCTCGTTACCTTTTTGCGAATTGGCTTTTCCCGGGCCGACTGTTTACATTCGGGCAACCGTTTTTCGATAACACGGGAAAACACTTTTTCCCCGATGGGAGAAAATTCGATTGAGACTGCTGAGAGAAGGGGGACGGATTTTTTCTCAATACTTACACATAAACATTTATATATAATATATAAATAATATATTATATAATAATAATAATTAAATATATATATATATTATATAATATTATATATTATATATATATATATAATATATATATATTTATAATATAATATAATATTAAAATTATATATATATATCAGCGTGGCCACGGGGGCTCAAACTGAACCTACCGTTTAAAAAAAAAAAAAAAAAAAAAAAAAAAAAAAAAAAAAAAAAAAATATATTATATATAATATATTATATTAATATAATATATATATATATATATAATAATATATAATATTATATAATATATGATATATAATATATATTTTATTATTAATATATTATATATATATTATATATATTAAATTTCACACAAAAAAACACACACCAAAACACAACAAACACACACACACACACAACACACACACACACACCCCACCACACACCACACACAAAAATATATATATGTGTGTGTGTGTGTGGTGTGTGTATGGTGTGTGTGGTGTGTGTTTGGGAGTGTGTTGTGGTGTGTGTGTTTTGTTGTGTATATATATAATGTATGTGTGTGTGTGTGGTTTTGTCCGTGGGGTGTAGTATATATATAAAAACATATATATAATTATATATTTATATATATAATACTACACACCCGGACAGAAAACACACACACCCCCACAATACATTTATATATACCAACCAAACCCCACACACACCCCCACACAAACACCACAAAAACACACACACCACACACCACACCCACACCAACACACACCCCAAAAACACACTCCCAAACACACACCACACACACCATACCACACACACACACACAACAATTATATATTATTGTGTGGGTGTGTGGTGGTGTGTGTGTGTGTGTTGTGTGTGTGTGTGTTTTGTTGTGTGTGTTGGTGTGTGTTTTTTGTGTGAAATTATATATATAATTTATAAAATTATATATATATTATATATATATATATATAAAAATATATATATAAAAAAAAAAAAATTATATATTTTTAAAATTTTTTATAATAATATATATTATATATGCATATTTTATATAATATATATATATATTATATATATATATATATATATTATTATTATAATATATATATTATAATATATATTTTTTTTTTTTTTTTTTTTTTTTTTTTTTTTTTTTTTTTTTTAAATAGGTTCAGTTTGAGCCCCCGTGGCCACGCATGATATATATATATATATTTATTTTATAATATATATAAATATTATATAAAAATTTATATATATATATATTATAAATTTATATAATAATATATATATATAAAATATATATATAATAATATATATTTATTATATATATTATTATTATATATATATATATACATTATTTATATATAATAAAATATATATATTAATTTTATTATTTATATATATATTATTATATATTATATATAAATGTTTATGTGTAAGTATTGAGAAAAAACCTGTCCCCCTCTCTCTCAGCAGTCTCAATCGAATTTTCTCCGCATCAGGGAAAAAAGTGTTTTCCCGTGTTATCGAAAAACGGTTGCCCGAATGTAAACAGTCGGACCCGGAAAACCAATTCGCGAAGGTACACGAGATTTAAATCTTTTGTGTCTTTGTCTTATCTGTCCTCTCTCTCTTCCTCTCTCTCTCTCTTTAATATATATAATATATTATATATATATATATATAAAAATATATATATATATATGTGGTGTGTGTGTGTGTGTGTGTGTTGGTTGGTGGTTTGGTACGCCCCGCGTGTGTGTGTGGTGTGGTGTTTGTGTTGGGGTTTTGTGTGTGGGTTTTGTGGTGTGTTTGTGGGGGTGTGTGTGGTTTTGGGGTGTGTGTTGTGGTGTGTTGGTGGTGTTGTGCTGTGTGCGTGCGTGTGTGTGTGTGTGGGGTGTGTGTGTGTGTGGTGTGGTGTGTGTGGTGTGTTTGGGGTGTGTGTGATAAGAGAGATTAAAAAAAAAAAAAAAAAAATTCA
Source organism: Penaeus monodon (assembly GCF_015228065.2). Lineage (NCBI taxonomy): Eukaryota > Metazoa > Arthropoda > Malacostraca > Decapoda > Penaeidae > Penaeus > Penaeus monodon. Next base: position 26,036,373 of record NC_051390.1, read on the forward strand.
AAATTTCCAAAAAAAAACAAACGGGAAAACGCCTTTTTTAAAAAAAAAAAGGGCAAAAAAAAAAAAAAAAAAAAAAAAATAAAAAAAAAAAATGGGGGCCAAAAAAAAAAA
>NC_051390.1:26036583-26058076 GCF_015228065.2 Penaeus monodon
GATGTGTGTTTGCTAGCTGCAGGCGCAGCGTGCAGCATCGCTCAACCTCCAGGACTCCTGTCCTCCTGGTAATACGGGATGCCACGCACGGCAAACACACTGGAGAGTTCTCCCTAGTCCAAGATGGAATGAACCGGGGTGGGTACACCATCCCCTCTCATAGGCCTTGATGCACCAGAAGCCATTTTGTCTCATCCCTCACTGGTGACCCCTCCAGTATGGGTAGCCCTCTGGTCCGGCTCACCAGATCATTGGGACCTCAAGCCCCCCCACCGCGGCAAGGTGGCTTCCGTTAGGGGGGTCTCATGACCGAGACCTCTATCGAGGTTTGTGCCCACGGCGGAGCTTCGACAAAGTCAGGGTGTGGGGAGTCCATGCCCTTGGCCAGTAGCGGTTCTTTGAGCTGATGGCGTATTAGCACCCTGGCTGTGTGAGACAGCCAGGAGTTGTTTGCAAACAGCTCGTTATTTTGTTCTAAGCGTCTGACTATTTTGTGTCTTAGGCTTGTGTTCCTGGGAGCCTGGATGACCTTTGATAAGAATTGTGCTGCCGTTAGATCAATTCGTGAGGCCAAGGGGAGAAGGTTTGTCTCCACTAGGAGGTTGAGGACCTTCGCCCACCTTGGGGCACCCAGAATGACCCTGGCGGCTTCGTTTTGGACTGTCTCCAATCGGTCTTTATATTTTCTCTTAATGCCAATCAGAGCGAGGGAGGCATAGTCTACAATGGGCCTGACAGCATGTACGTAGAATGATCTTAGTACTCTGTGTCTGGCCCCTATGCGTCTTCCACTCATTGCTCTCATGACAGACAGTCTTGCCTTTGTTCGGTCAAGCAGGTACTGGGACCTCCTGGCGGAAGGAGAGGGTCCGGTCTATCCTTACCCCAAGGTAGAGGTAGTCCTGAACCCACTCCAAGTCCATTCCCTGGATTTTCAGACTTGTGCCTTGAACTCTCTGTCTCAGAGCCATGGCTTTGGATTTGGCTGCAGAGATCTTTAGTCCTGTCCTGCAACACTCCTCGGATGCCAAGTCCAGACAACGCTAGGCTTTGTTTAGGCAGTGTGGTCCAGTGGAGATGATGGCAAGATCGTCTGCATAGGAGATGATCTTGCACCCCACTGGGAGGTTTATGTTGAGGATACAGGACATTAGTATGTTAAAAAGGGCTGGACTGAGAACCCCACCCTGTGGCGTTCCATTTTCTAGTGGCATGTGCTGTGACAGGTGACCTTGGAATTTGGCTGTTCTATTCCTAAAGTAGTCACCTATCCAAGCCAAGAGCTTACCTCTGATTCCTTTTTGGATCAGGCTCTCCTGAATGGCAAGAGGACTTGCCAATTCAAAAGCCTTCTCCAGGTCAAGGAATACTGCCACAGATGCGCCCGTGTTTATTTGCTCAAGAGCGTTGGCTATGCTGTGCACTGTGCTCATGCCCCTGGTGAACCCGTGGAGGTTCCCAATGTGTTGAAAAATCCCCGTTTTATCTAGGCGCGTTAGTAAGGGTTCCAACGCATCTTTTTCTGCGAGGATTTTAAGACAACCGCAGGTGCTAATTTCATGTTCCCGCCTGCTTTAGGGGTTCCTCCCGCGAGAAATCGCTTGGCAGTCGGATTACGCACATATTCGAGAGGTATTGGAGCAAAGTTGTGCAATAATCTTAATAATTCCTTTTCTCTGAGAGAAAACGAAGACGACGAAGAAGATGTCATATACTTAATAACATCGAGTATATTCAACCCCGAAAATGGGGCTTGTATCTGCCCGAGCTCATCCCATCGGATCTGAGGTTGTTGTCGATAAAACTCCAGGAGAGATTTAGCATAATCCTGTTGAGAAGCTTGAAAAATATGCCCATCAAGTGTTCTAGCGAAGGATTTGACAATTTAGTTTGTGCACTATTTACGGACATTCTTTGCAGAACCGCAGATGGAAGAGGCACAACCGCTGTGTTGCGACATTTGCCGATGCAATGTTTATCTTTCTTCCTCGGTGTGCGACGCGAGATAATTGTCGGTTTCCCAGCGAGTGGGTTTCGCTGTCATCGCTATCATTATTAGTAATGCGTTCAGAAGAAGATTTCGATGATAGATGACGATCGACTGTAGACTTTGGAACCAGACAAAATTCTTTCATTTTCTTTGTGTTAGATTAGGGCAGAGAACGCGTTTACAGCGAGCGGAAGCAGCAGAGAGAGAATATTCCCCCCTGCACGCGATGAGAGAATTTTTTTTTTTTTAAGCGATGTTCGTTTAAGGGACACTGACTTAATTGCCTCACGATATCTCTTTAGCTTTTTTATGATATTCTTCTCTGTTGTTAGGTTTTTCTTTAAAAAGTTTGAAAACACTTCAGCTATGCAACCAATTTGTTCTTTATTTAACTGCAATATAAAGTCGGAGCGTCGTTTGGGCTTCAGCGAACAAATAAGTTTTAACACGTCAATGTGTCGCGGCGTGAGGGACTGCTTTGTCATGGTCCGGGATGCATGTCATCAATTGTAATGTAAGAGTTAAATTTGTCTGGATAGCCGATCCAGTGAACGAGGTACTCTCTTTGCTTCTTGGTTTTGTTCCAACGCGATGATAAAATCTTATAGGGATAAGAGTTGGGCAGCGCAGTGGGAATGAGCTCCTCGCGGTAAAACAAGCCTTGTACCGCTTCACCGCCTAGATCTTCAAGATAATATCCGATTAAGTTTTGTCGCCGATCAATCTGCCGAATTTTAAATATCTCCTCCGTATTTTGTATTTCGTAACCTTTGCGAAATACGTCGGTGCGGGAACGCGCAGAGATGCGCACGGTATCCCCTACTTTTAGGTTCTGAATGCCCGTCGATGAACGTCCTTTTTTTATAGATCCGGTCAGAGATGGGGCGTACATTTGCCGGAAGAGACGTTGCCACTGCTTCGATGTATAATGGCGGTGCACCTTCGCAGGTGTTGCACCTTTCAAACCCGCGTGCGCGCGCTCGTTGTAGGCCGATACGATGTCCTGTAGTGCGTCGACATATCGCAGTGTATTTTTAAGGGTTAGGTATTTATAAATGAGTTCCTTAAGGGTTCTTATGTGTCTTTCTGCAATGCTCGCCTTTATTTCTTTTGAGTGTGTTGTATACCAACACATATTTCGTTCGCGCAGTAATGCGTTCACCGCATTATTTACAAATTCACGCCCTGCGTCGGTGAACAGATGAGTTAAACCTCTAGCATCGTCGGTATCCATTACAGATCGCAGTGCCCGCGCTACGTCTGTTTTATTTTTACTTCTTAGCGTTCTTACTTGCATGTAACGACTAAACACGTCCACGCAAACCAATAAATATGCGGTCTTATCGTTTTGTCTTGATAAATTGCGCATATCCGCCAAATCGCATGTTAAGATTTTGCGAGGGCGCGTGGCCATTGTTTGACGCCGCGGAAATTTTTTACGCGTTTGTCTGTGAAGCGTATACGTACGCTGAGTAGATAAATATTCTTTCACGTCGGACAGTGTAATATTATTCTTCCCCAGACGCGCTCGCGCGGCATTTAAAATCGATTATATGCTGCTCAGGCCATGGGGTTGTTTATAGTCTTCATACAAGTCCTTTAGGACTTGCTTCGATTTGTTGCAGATTACCATTGGTAGACAATTTGATATGGAAAATATTCGCAGAGGATATTACTGCGAAACTGAAGCTTTTCAGGAGTTTCACACCCGAGGTCCACCAGTAAATAGCTGCGCGGGCTTGAAAGAACCGCCCTTTTATACAAGTCCAGAAATCGCTTGGCTTCGCTCTTGCCGTAAATCTGCCTGCCCAGACATTCAATTTGCCCGAGACCCCTGTTTTAACAAAATAAAATGAGAGGTGTTTAGCGAAATGTTTCGGCTGTGTTTCCCGTTCATGAACACGTTTTGAACAACCAGTATAACCGAGACGTTTTCGTGACGCCCTTTGTGAATGCATTACTCACTATTTGGCTGTTAGCTGCTTCTATAAAACAATCGTCCAGTATATATAAAATGCGATCGCTCGGTTTTGTCTTGTGTTCGGTTGGGTCTATAATATCTTTACTTACAATGAGTTTTCCAGATAGAGAGGTTTCCTTTTCAAGAGGATGAGATTCACTCCCGCACAGAATGATATAGTCAAATTGCTCTTGGTAATGCACAACAATTTTCGTGGTTAAGTATGTCTTGCCGGAATTGGTAACACCTGCAATTATCACCCTTGCAGGGTGCGCAAAGAGGTTGAGCATGTCACCCTTAAAGCAGGGATACAGAGACGCGTGTTCCATGGTGAAGGTCTTATATAAAACTGCCATGAAGATTGGTGGTTAGGACTCTTTTATTCATAACATTGTACAAACTCGATAATAAATAACTACAAACTCGATAATAAATAACTATATACTCCGAATTACACGTAGATTCTTAATAATAACATAGATATATAACTACATAAGACAAAATCTATACTACAAACTCGATAATAAATAACTATATACTCCGAATTACACGTAGATTCTTAATAATAACATATAACATAAATATATAACTACATAAAAAAATCTATACTACACTATCGTCGCTATCGTCGTTGTATTCCCGCGCTTCGCAGAGGATGAATGGGTTCCCCGCCGATGTTTTCCTCCGTTTGCGAGTTGCCGGTTTGGGTATTATTTTTTTGCCGTGATCGTTGACGTCGTTGTCGTTATTGTTGTTGTTGTTGTTGTTGTTGTTGTTCAGCTGTGTTCGCACCCGCAGTTCTGGTGTTGACACGGCCAAGGCGCGGAAAATGTACGGACAGAAGCTGTTGGCGTCCCCTCCACAAGTTGTAAGACTGTCTGCCCGTCAACGCTTCCGCGTTCCCCTCCTCCTCCCCCTCCTCCTCCTCCTCCTCCTCCTCTTCCTCCTCCTCCTCCCTCGCATGTCCGTCGATCGCATCGCCCGTTCCCTCCGCTGTCATAGACACCGGCTCCCCCTCTCCTCCCCTCCTCCTCCTCCTCTTCGCCTTCACTTTCCCTTTCCTTAGACAGATGTTTAATGTCCGGATGACCGTAAGCCAGCGATTTATAGGTGTTTACATACCAACGCTTGTCATCATATAATGACATCCCGCGTTTTTTGGTTAGCGTGGTTGACATTTGTCCTTTAACGTTGGTAATGCTGACTTGATTGAAGATGTGCACCTCTTTACGATGAAGAATACGACGGAATATCTCATGTTTGAGATTTCTCTTTTCAGATCGACAAATTCCCTTCGTGCCTGAGGTGGATTGATTATTATTCAGGAGCAAGGAATATGTTTTGGGTTTTAGACATATAGCCTCTTTGATGGGAATTTCCCCCGTCTCGGATTTTAATAACCCGAGCTTCCCCTTAACCGCATCATTGTACAAGGGATGGTCCTGGCTAAAATTGGAAGTGTCGAGCCACTCTTTCAGAGGAGACCTTGAAAAATCTTCATAGATGTTATCGGTCTCAACAGAGAGAATATAACTGTCTGTGTCGGAGTAACACAGTTTTACTCTCTCTCCATAGATTGGCTTTAACACTTTATAAAAAAAACTTGTAAAGTTTGTATTTGGCCAGTTCCAAGATGGTAAACCCAACATATTGCGGGTAGTTCATACTCACCGTCTTTGCCCTTGAAATTGTTATTACACGGTTTGGGGTGAGGGGGATGAGTCTTTTGAAAAGAGGGTCTCGTATCTTTTTTTAAAAAAGTAGAGGTCTTGCACACCATACTAGCCTTTTCCAGTCTTTTCAAAGGGTTCATTAAGCATCTGCCAAACACACTGTTGGAAAGGGTTTTGAAGCACAGCTGTTGTGCCTTATCGGTTGCTTCGCGACGAGCTTTGATGTTTTCCTGAATAAACGGGCGAAGATACTCATCCTGCGAGAATTCGTAAACCTCATGCACTTTTTCTACTGCAACCCCCAATTGCATTAACAACTGCTGGTGTTTCAGCAGAACGAGGTAATTCTCTTGAGGAAGGTGCGATGCTACCAGCTTTTTATTCTTTGGAGGAACGCACCTGGTCTGCGACATGAGAAGCTCTTTGTTGTACGGCGAGAGGTCTTGCCTTCTTATGTCCATGTGGTGGATAAGGAGAGGAAGCTCGTCGGTTTTTCTTTCCACTGCGTCCGGCACTTGCAGGTCGACCTCTGCCCAGTGACCAATATCGCCGCTTTCGTCGATGTTGGACAAACCCCTTGCCACAAACTCTCTTTTTTCAACAGGAGACAGTTTCCGGATATTTCCATAGGGAAGTTTTTCGGACATCACCGAGGCATATAGACTGTTGAAGTCCAGGTAGAGAATGTATGTGCTTTGTTCCTTTTCGGGGTCAAAGCAGGGGTTAACAAGCGGGTTATTAGCCACTGTATAAGGTTGAACACACGTTGTTAGCCCTCCTCTCACCGAGCGCTCGATTTTGCGTGCCAACTCGGGGTCCGAGATGAGCTCTAATTCGGCTTTTGTCATCTTCAAAAATGCGTCGTAGGCGTATCCGGGCAGGCTAACGTAATTTACCATGTCGAGATCATACTTTTGGACGAGGGTAGACCTCCACTCGCTAAGCACGTCAACCAGCAAACCCACATCCACGCGAAGGTAACAGTCCGCATAATCGGCGAGTGTGCGACATTCGGCAGCTTCTCACACTTTAAGAGCGTTGTCGTATTCCTCCTCGGTGACGGTGTCCCCCGTGAGAGAACTATAAAAATGTTCTATCGGGGGAAGGGAAGTATCTTCCAGCTTATTTAGATCGTCCAGGTATTCGTAGGGAAATATGCCTTTCCCTGTCAGGAGTAATCTCTGGGCTTCAACGGGCAGGTGTTGCACGAGGTGTGTTGAGTATTTCAATGGGCGTCTGCTCTCGATGTGCCTCTTGGCGAGGGAACTCAAACTGGTGTTCATAAATGCCATGCTGTCAAGGAATTTCAGATTATTAATTTCTACGGAGAGGTATCTGAGACCTTGTTTCACAAGAACGTTTATGTTCACATCAGCTTGCATCTCTTTGAGCAACAACCCGAGATCGTATGAATGGTTATGGGCTATGCAGGGCATTTTGGTATGGTGGTTCCTCATTTGAATATTGCACCGCGCACAGTATGCCCCGATGTAATTATGGTGTTGTTTCGTGTGGTCGTGGTGTCTTGTGCTTCTGCTGTTGATTCGGAAACTTCTGACCGCACATCTTGCACGTCTTTGCGGTGTTGTGTGCATGCTGGTCTTGATCCGTCATGTGGAGAGGGTGACAGGGCATGTTTTTTACAATATCCGACCATTTGGCGGATAGGCTCTCAATGAAGTGTGTAGCAGCATCAGCTCCTTTATATGTAGAGCTGTGCACGATGCTACCTCTTCTATCGATGATAATATACCCGTAAGCGAAAGCCTTGTGTTGTGATATGCACCTGTTTCCAGCATTTGTTTTGTCCATATACGCCTCAAAGTCGTAAATGCAGATGTGCGAGGGGCTGTAGGCTTTTCCATAATTGGTAAAGGAAAGCTTGCTCCCAGGCGGCGGGTATGTAATCTGCACGGGTGATTTGCACTCTGTCATGTGGTTATCGGCTAGCACCCGGTTTGCGAAGGTCGAGAAACATGTGCGACAGAAGTGTTTGTTCGTGTTCCTGCCTCTGTAAGTAAAGACGTCTACGTATCTGTTAAAGTCGGTGATGAGGCACGCGTGTTCATTTTCAAGCAGAAGCAGGTGTAGGAGTAGACGTTTTTTGTTGTCTTCTTTTCCTCTTCGCACTTGGGTAAGAACATAGTTGTTATTTTCTCGGGCTGTGAACGACTTTTGCAGGGTGTAGACATATAGAGAGAGATTATTATCCCTCTCCAATTCTCCCAGTGTTTCCCAGCTGGTGGGGAGTTTTTGCGCATCATACTTGATGTAACGTGCGCATTTGGTCTGGGTATCAACCTCTCTCGACAGTCTCTTCCTGCATTTTCCAGCTGCTTGCAGTTTTCCAGCGGCAAGGGATCTTATAACGCAGTCTGTGTCCCCAACAGGGTTGAAGATGTACCTCCTCCCTCTGGCATTTGCAGGGTAGGGTATGTATCTCCCTATGGCTTGAGGGACAAGAATCCGCGATATTGTGATGTCATGCGATAAAATCTTGTCTAGGTCGAGACCGCTCCCCTCGTCGCTTATCCACTCTTCCAGCCTGGCAACCGCCTCCTCACCCCATCCGCGCACAGTTCTACATTCCTCCTCAGAAGTAATGGCATAGCTATGCAGGGTTACATTTTTTTCTATGGCTCTTACTTCTCCCGTCGCGAGATCTGTTCTGCTGAGTATGAGAGTAAATCCTGTATACGCCTTGACGGCGGGAGGAGGGCATCCGAGAGTGCAACGATGAGCTTGGAGAATTTCGGCGAAATATTCTTCGTTTTTGCGTAGGTATTCGGCGGGATCTGGCTGGTCGCGATTGGGGATGCTAAAACCTAGCCTTAAGCTCACTCCTTGGAAGAGATCGCTCCGAGAAGCAATGTGCGGCGACACAGCATCGTCGTCGTCGTCGTCGTCGATGTCGATGCTGTCTTCACCATCTTCGCTGATACTATCTCCGAGCTTAATTCCTCTGTTGCGAACTCGTTCATGCTGATAATGTGAAGGACCGGGCTGTGGAGAGGGGGTTCTACGCCGCGACGGACCCGGTTGAGGGTTTGGTTGCAGCAGAGCCTTGTCAACTTCAGGATGAGTCGGTGAGGGTCCAGACGGTCCTGGACGTGCATTCCCTGCAGCATAGACGTTTACACCATTATAAAGATTCAGAATCGATATTGTTATTGATGTCGTTAATATATACACCTTTTGTTGAATGCTTACCTTGCAAGGAGGGTTTTTGAGGAAGGATCTTGACGCTTTTAGACGCCTTCCCCGCGCCGGCTGTAAGAATTAGAACAAAATTGTCAAGATTATATTTACTTTGGTGGTGCACTTAATACATTTAAGTGAATAAATAGTAATAACACCCATTTGCAGATTTGTTATTTATATATTACACTCAACAAGATTTTTTCTTACCTTGATAACAGCGCTGCCTGTGATGAAGCAGTCTGGTTGTCGGGATGTGAAGATTACACCTCGGGCAGAGCAGGCAAAGATGATTTTCGGTCTGCTTTAGCCCGCAGTATTGACAGAAGCAAGCAACTTGAACCATGGTGAACACTTCGCAGAGGAGATGTCACTAATGTTTGGGCATACCATTTCCCTCCTTTCATATCAGAGGACGAGGGATACCTTTCACCAGAGCTTACGATTATGAATATTTTAGTTTGGTGTTTTCAGCCTGGCAGGAATTAGTGTTTACAATACTTACTTTCAATATACTGAGTAAACAATTATCATATACATAAGTTAATTATGCGCAAATATGACGGAGAACGAAAATCGGGATTTCACAAATACCCTAATGGGACTAGGACTGCGACACTTGGAGCCCGAAGTGAGAAGATAATTGCCCTTTAGTGAAGAGACGCCAACCGTCTCACCTCCTCCCCTCTCGTTTACCGCTAGACAGGTAGCCAGTCACACAGAAGCATGCCATATTTTCTTGGCCTAAACTTTTATTGAAATCAGTTTAAACAATAATTATGCACATGATGACGGTTGCTATGTCATTTACAGAAGTAGGACACATGACTAATCAAGGACATGTTACATCATCTCACGAAGTAGGACACGGATCATGTCAATCATGTAACGGTCATGTAACGGACGGAAATCACATGACCGGAAGGGGGCGTGGTGGTCTACTTGTCCGTTTGTACACTACTAATATTATATAAAAATCAAATCATGAGTAATGTGCTTATAAAAGTATACAGCTATTGCATAAATATTATGCATCCTTATATTTGTTTAAAATATTAGACTCCCTTAGGAAACTAATAAGTCCTATGTCACAATCCTCCGATACATTTTCCAGCGAGACAAGTACATACGTCTGAGAATGCTGCACATTTTCCCACTAAATGTGCGACCGCCAATGGCACTCCTCACAATGTGGTGCACTTTTAGCTGTCATCAGTGACCGATTCTCAGCCTTGTTAACAAAAACTTCTACTTGGCGGTTACATTATAATCATTCAGCCTACGTTATCACCGTCTTCTTCGTCGTCAGAGAATATTTCTCCCTGTAATGTTGACCGCAGCCTAGACCATGGGCTCTATATTCCCGCACGCGCCGCACTCATCACTGACGCGGATGCGCGCGCGCGGTTTTACTTCCCCGAATGATGGAATTATAAATTCTGACAAATTATCGCGGCAAATGTTTGTACTATGTTGATTGTGTATTGCAGTCATACGAGTAATTATCTATTTTATACTACTAATGAAAGACATATTACTGTTTTCTTTTATCAAATTTTATGTTTTCTTCGCAAGGAACCTCCAAGCTTGATATGGCTATAAGCATCACCAATTCTAAGTCAATCAATGTCAATACATATTTAGTGTTGTGTAAGTTATGTTATAGCTCCAATTATGATTATAATCACCATTTTTTACATCCTCGCGGTAAATACAGTATCGCGCTTAGTCGAGGGGAGAGGGGAGGAGGAGCAGATTTAGGAGAAGGGTGAGGCCTCGCCAGCAAGATATGGCATGTTTGATAGGGAGAACAGACCGTGAGCTAGCGGAACGAGTTGTGTGAAGAACGATGTGCTACGAAGATCAACAACCGAGGCGAGCATTTCTAAAACTTTCTAGCTATCTAGAACATGGGGGTTTACCTTGGTCAAATGATTGAAGGGGTGCGATTTCCATGGTAGATATTCATTAAGTATGCAGTTCTACACGAAAGGAGGCGAGAAAAGTACTTCCATGGTGTCGCTCTATTGTTCGCCTCTTCCTCACTTCGCCCGCCCATTAATGGCCTTAGTATGTCGGTGAAGTCATTATCTCGTGACAAGCAGGGATATTCCCTATACCTGTCTGTGGGTCGTCCGTTATCTGATATTGCCTGGAACATTGTCAGAGTTTAGGAAGGCATCTTCAGATAAATACGACTTTAGAACAAACTGACTTTTTGTTAAAGATGATAGCAAATGCTATAACATTTTAACACTTACCATATATTTTCCAAGTTTGAAAAAACTGCTCTGGTCATACACAAATACCTCAATCACCCTTGTATTTGAAAAAAGGGCATTTTGCTTTCTTTAAGTTAGGTTAAAAGTTTTTCCCCTCCCTTTTAGAGGTAATGTATTTTTTTTAAACAAAAATTTTTTTCCCCCTTTTAAAAACGGTTTCTTTTCTCCTTTCCCCCCCCTTTAGGGGATTTTTCCCTTTCTTAAAAAAAAAAGGGTTTTTTTTTTCCCTTTTATAGGTTTAAAAATTTTTTTTTTAAAAAAAAAGTATTTAAAAAAGTTGGGGTTTGATTTTAGGAAAATTTTTTAATTTAAAAAATTTAGTAATTTGGAAATTTTTTAGAGAAAAAAAATATAAAATTAAATTAAAAATTTAAAAAAGGGGAAAAAAAAAAAGGGGGGGAAAAGTATTTTGTTTTACTGGCAGAAAAAGGGTATTGACGAGAACATACGTCAAGAGGTTTTTATAGAAAAGGGGTTAAATCACAGTCCTAAAGGGGGGGGAAGGCGAAAAACCGAAGCCATGTTTTGTAAATGAATTTGTTTGGAACAAAAAATCCATTCCTCATAAAAAGGGGGGAAAACTTCCTTAACCAACTTAAAGAAAGCAAAATGCCCTTTTTTAAAATCGGGTGTTTGGGGTATTTGTGATGACCAAGCTTTTTTTCAAATTTGGGAAAATTTGGTAAGTGTTAAAATGTTATGCATTTGCTATCTCTTTAAAAAAAAGTCATTTTGTTTTAACCCGTATTATCTGAAATGCCTTCCTAACTCTGACAATTTTCGGGAAATATCCAGATAAGGGACGAAAGACAGGTATCGGGGAATACCCCTGTTCCCGAGTAATGACTTCACCGACATCTAAGGGCCCATTAATGGGCGGGAAAAGTGAAAAGAGGCAAACAATGGGCCACCATGGAAGTCTTTTTCTCGCCTCCTTTCGGAAAACGCATATTAATAATATCTACCAGGGAAATCGCCCCCTTAAAATCATTTGCCAAGGTAAACCCCCATGTTCTAGTAGCTAAAAAGTTTTAAAAATGCTCGCCTCGGTTGATTTTCGACCATCGTTCTTACCCCAACTCGTTCCGCAGCTCAGGGTCTGTTCCCCCTATCAAACTGCCATTTTTGCTGGCGGGGCCTCCCCTTCTCCTAAATCTGCTCCTCCCCCCCCTCTCCCCTCGACAAGCGGATACTGTATTTACCGCGAGATTAAAAATGGTGATTTAATCATATTGGAGCATAACATAACTTCCCAAAACCTAAATATTTTTTGACATTGATTGCTTAGAATTGGTGTTGCTTATAGCCATTCAAGCTTGGGGTTCCTTGCGAAAAACAAAAAATTTGAAAAAAAAAACGAAATTGCCCTTCATTAGTAGTATAAAATAGATAATTACTCGTAGCTGAAATCAATAAACAAGTAAAATTTTTGCGCGATAATTTGTCGAATTTATAATTCCATCTTGGGGGAAGTAAAACCGCGCGCGCGCTCCGCGTCAGTGAAGTGCGGCGCGTGCGGGAATATGACCCATGGTCTAGGCTGGGGTCAAATTCCCCGGGAAAAATATTCTCTGACGACAAAGAAGACGGTGATCGTAGGGGAATGATTATAATGTCTCCCAAATAAAGTTTTTGTTAAAAAGGCTAAAAGGGTCACGATGAAGCAAAAATGCACCACTTGTGGGGAGTCCCTTGGGCGTCGCCATTTAGGGGGAAAAATGTCAGCATTCTCAACGTATTACTTTGTCTGCTGGAAAATTTACGGGGGGATTGTGCATAGACTTATTTTTTTTCCTAAGGGAGTCAAATATTTTAAAAAATATAAGATGCATAATATTTTATTAAATAGCTGTTACTTTTAAAAGCCATTCTCGATTTATTTTTATATAATATTAGTAGTGTACAAAGGGCAAGTAGACCACCACCCCCTTCCGGTCATGTGATTTTCCGTCCGTTACATGACCGTTCATGATTAAATGATCCGTTCCTATTCCCTGAGATGTTTAAACATTTCCTTGATTAGTCATTGTCCTACTTCCGTAAATGACATAAAACCCGTCATCATTTTCAAATTATTTTTTAAACTGATTTCAAAAAAAGTTTGGCCAAAAAAATATGGCTGCTTCTGTGTGCGGGCACCTTCTAGGGGAAAACGAGAGGGGGGAGGTAGACGGTTGGCGTCTTTTCACAAAAGGGAAATTTCTTCTCATTGGGGCTCCAAGTGTCGCAGTCCTATCCCATTAGGGTTTTTGTAAACCCCTTTTTTCGTTCCCCATATTGCGTAATTAACTTATGTTATATAATTTTTTTACTCAGTATATGAAAGAAAGTATTGTAACACAAATTCCTGCCAGCTGAAAAAAAAACAAAAAATATTCATAATCGTAACTCGGTAAAAGGTACCTCGTCCCTGATATGAAAGGAGGGAAGGGTATCCCAAACATTAGTGACATCTCCTCTGCGAGTTTTTCCCCAGGGTTTCAAGTTGCTTGTTTTCTGTCATCTGGGGGCTAAAGCGACCAAAATCATTTTTGCCTGCTCGCCCGAGGTGAAATTTTCATCCCGAAAACCAGACTGCTTCATCACAGACGCTGTTATAAAGGTGAAAAAACTTTTAGTGTAATATATAAATAACAATCTGCAAATGGTGTTATTACTTTTTATTCACTTAAATTTTTAAGTGCACCCCAAAAAAAATATAACTTGAAAATTTTGTTCAAATCTTACACCGGGCGCGGGAAGGCGTCTAAAAGCTCAAGATCCTTCCTCAAAACCCTTTTTAAAGTAAGCATTCACAAAAGGTGTATAATTAACAAATCAATAACAAATCGATTCTAAATCTTTATAATGGTGAAAACACATCTGCGGGGAATGCACTCCAGGACCGTCTGGACCCTCCCGACTCATCCTAAAGTTGACAGGCTCTGCTGCAACCAAACCCTCAACCGGGTCCTCGCGGCGTAGCCCCCCTCCCGACCCCGGTCCTTCCATTATACAAAGGGTTTCGCAACAAAATTAAGCTCGGAGATATATCCGAAGATGGTGAAGACCTCGCATCGACGACGACGACGACGCGATGCTGTGTCGCCGCAATTGTTTCCCCGAGCGCTCTCCAAGGAGTGACTTAAGGCTGGGTTTTTTAGCATCCCAATCGCGACCACCAGATCCCCCGATCCTCGCAAAAACGAAAATTTTCCCCAAAAATTCTCCAAGCTCTCTTGCCCTGGGGATGCCCTCCCCCCGCCGTAAAGGCGTTCAGGATTTCTCTCATACTCAGCAGAAAATCCGCGGGGGAAAGTAGGCCATAGAAAAAATGAAACCCTGCTACTATCCTTTTCTTCTAGGAGAATGTAGAACTGTCGCGGTGGGGAGGAGGCGGTTTGCCGGCGGGAAAGTGGAAAAGCGACGGGGGAGCGGTCTCGCCCTAGAAAGTTTTTTATCGCATACATCACAATATCGCGGATTCTTGCCCCTAAACCATGGGGAGATACATCCCCTACCCTGCAAATGCCGAGGGGGGAGGTACTTTTAAACCCTTTTGGGGGACCAGACGTGTTATAAACCCTTGCCGCGGGAAAACTGAAAGCAGCGGGAAAAATGGGGGAAGAGACGTGGAAGAGGTTATACCCGACCAAATGCCACGTTACATAAAGTATGATCGCAAAACTCCCCCCCAGCTGGAACACTGGGAGTTTGGGAGAGGGAAAATAACTCTCTCTATATGTCTACACCCTGCAAATCGTTCCACCCAAAAATAAACTATGTTCTTACCAAGTGCAAGAGGAAAAAGAAGACAAAAAAAAACGTCTACCCCTACACCTGCTTCTGCTTGAAAATAAACACCGTGCCCTCACGACTTTAACAGATACTAGACTCTTTATTACAGAGGCGGGAAACACAAAACCTTTCTGTCGCACTGTTTCTCGCCTTCGAAAACCGGTTCTAGCCGATAACCAATGAAGAGTGCAATCCCCCTGAGATTACATACCCGCCGCCGGGAGCATTTTCCTTTACCTTAGGGAAAAACCTACACCCCCTCGCACATCTGCATTTACGTTTTGAGGCTATATGGAAAAAACAAATCGGGAAAGGGTCTATCAAAACACAAGGCTTTCCTTACGGGAAATTTATCATCGATAAAAGGGGTGCATCGTGCACAGCTCTACAATAAGGAGCTGATGCTCTACCCCTTTCTTGAACCTACCCCCCAAATGGTGGGATATTGTAAAAACATCCCCGTCACCCTCTCCACAACGGATCAAGCCCAGCAGCCACCCCGCAAACGTGAAAGATGTGCGGTCAAAAGTTTCCGATAAACAGCGAACACAGACACCACGACCACAAAAACACCAAAATTACTGGGGGCATCGTGCGCGGTGCAATATTCAAATGGGGAAACCCCATACCAAAATGCCCTGATACCCAAAAATTCAACGATCTCGGGGTTGTTGCTCAAAGAGATCAAGCTAGTGAACAAAAACTTTTTGAAAAAGGTCTCAGATCCTCTCCGTAAATTAATAATCTAAAATTCCCTTGACAGCATGGCTTTAAACACCATTTGATTTTCCCTGCCAAAGGCCATCGAGAGCAACGCCCTTTAAAAATACCACCCCCCCGTGCAACCCTCCCCGTTGAAGCCCAAATTACTCCTGACGGGGAAAAGGCATATTTCCCACGAAACCGGGACGATCTAAATAGCGAAGATTTTCCCTTCCCCCGATAAAACATTTTTTAGTTCTCTCACGGGGACACCGTCACCAGGGGAAATACGCAACGCTTTTAAAAGTGTGAGAAGCGCCATGTCCACACCCCCCGTTTTATGGGGACGTTACCTTGCGGGATGGGGTTTGCTGGTTGACGTGCTTAGCAGTGGGGCTCCCTCGTCAAAATATGATCTCGACAGGGAAAAATTACTTAGCCTCCGATCCCTACGAGCATTTTTTAAAATGACAAAAGCCGAATTGAGCTCATCTCGACCCCAGTTGGCACGCAAATCGAGCGCTCGGTGAGAGAGGCTCAAAGTGTGTTCACCTTTTCAGTGGCTAAAAACCCCTTGTTTAAACCCCCCTTTTACCCCAAAAAGGAACAAAGCACTACATTTTCTACTGGGCTTCACATCTATATGCCTCGGGGTGTCCGAAAAAATTTCCCCAGGAAATATCCGAAAATTCTCCCGTTGAAAAAAAAGAGTTTTTTGGCAAGGGTTTGGGCCCCAAAATCGACGAAAACGGCGATATTGGCACTGGGCAGAGGTCGACCGCAAAGTCCGGACGCTGGAAAGAAAAACCGACGACTTCCTCCCTTTTCCCCAAATGGACATAAGAAAGGGAGACCTTCGCCGACAAAAAAGGCTTTTTCATGCGCAGACCATCGTTTTCCCCAAAGAATAAAAAACTGGTAGCATCGCACCTTCCCCAGAGAATTACCCCGTTCTGCTGAAACACCGCAGTTGTTTTGCATTGGGGTTGCAGTAGAAAAATGCATGAGGTTTACGATTCCGCAGGGTGGTATCTTTGCCTTTTTCAGGGAAAAAATCAAAACCGCGGGGAAGCAACCGATAAACAACACTGTGCTTCAAAACCTTTCCAAAAGTGTGTTTGGCAGATGCTTAATGAACCCTTTGAAAAAACTGGAAAAAGGGTAGTAGGTTGCAAGACCCCACTTTTTTAAAAAAATACGAGACCCCCCTTTTTTCAAAAAACTCATCCCCCTCACCCCAAAACCCGGGAATACAATTTCAAGGCAAGACTGAGTATGAAATACCCCAATATGTTGGGGGTTACCACTTGGAACTGGCAAATACAAAATTTCAAATTTTTTTTATAAATTTAAAGCCAAACTAGGGAGAGAGTAAAACTGTGTTACTCGACACAGCTTATATTTCCTGTTGAGACCCATAACATCTATGAAAAAAAATTTTTTTTAAGTCTCCTTAAAGTGGCTCGCACTTCCAATTTTTTGCCGGGCCTCCCCTTTTACAATGATGGGTTAAGGGGAAGCTCGGGTTTTAAAAACCGAGACGGGGGGAAATTCCCCTCAAAGAGGCTATATTCTAAAACCCCAAACATATTCCTTGCTCCTAAATAAACAATCCACCCCAGCACGAAGGGAATTTTTCGATCTGAAAAAAGAAAATTTTAACATAAAATTTCCGTCTTTCTTTTCGTAAAAAGGTGCACATCTTCAATCAAGTCAATTTCCAACGTTAAAAGGGCAAATGTCACCCGCTAACCAAAAAACGCGGGGTTCTTATATGATGACAAGGTTGGTAGTAAAAACCCCATAAATCCTGGCTTTTCGGCTCCGGACATTAAAATCTGTCTAAGGAAAAGGAGTGAAGGGGAAGAGGGGGAGGGGGAGGGGAGGGGAGCCGGGGTTTTAGAACGGGGGGAAAGGGGGATGCATCGACGGCATGCAGGGGGGGAGGGGAAGAGGGGGGAGGAGGGGAGGAGGGGGAGGGGGAGGGAACGCGGAAACGTTGATGGGGGAACAGTCTTAAACTTGTGGGGGGACGCCAAAACTTTTGTCCGTCATTTTCCCCGGCCTTGGCCGTGTCAACACCAGAACTGCGGGGGCGAAAACGCTAACAAAAACAACAAAAACAACAAAACTAAAAACAACGACGTCAAAGTCACGGGAAAAAAATACCCAACGCAACTCGCAACGGAGGAAAAAATCGGCGGGGAACCCCTTCATCCTCTGCGAAGCGCGGGGAAAACAACAGATACGACGTTGTGTATAGATTTTTTTTTTAGTTTATTTTTTTTTATTTATTTTAAAAACTACTTGTAATTCGATATATATTTTTATTATCGAGTTTTGTAGTAAATTTTGCTTATGTAGTTATATACTATGTTATTATTAAGAATCTACGTTAAATTTGGGTATATTTATTTTTTATCGAGTTTGTGTTATTTTTTTTTCGAGTTTTTACAAAGTTATGAAAAAAAATCCCCAACCACCTCTTCTGGGAGTTTTTATAAAACCTTCACCATGGCACGCGTCCTGTTCCCTGCTTTAAGGGGACATGCTCAAAACCCCTTTCGCACCCTGCAAAGGTGATAATTGCAGGGGTTACCAATTCCCGGGAAAACTACTTAACCACGAAAAATTTTTGTGCTTACCAAAACTTTACTAATCATTCTGTGCGGGGTAAATTTATCCCCTTTAAAAGGAAAAACCCCTCTATCTGGAAACCATTGAAGTAAAAATTTATAGACCCAACCCCAAAACCCAAAACAAAACCGGCGATCGCATTTTATATTACTGGACTTGTTTTATAGAACACTAACCCAAAAAGTGGGAATGCATTTCCCCAAGGGCCGTCACGAAAACGTCTCGGTTTTTCTGGTTTTTCAAAAGTTTCATAAGGGAACCGCCAAAAAACTCGCTAAACACCCCTCATTTTTTTTTGTTAAAAAAGGGATCTCGGGGAATTTAATGTCTGGCGGGAGTTTTCGGCAAGGCGAAGCCCCCCGATTTCTGGATTGTATAAAAAGGGGGTTTTTTTCAACCCGCGCAGCTATTTTCTGGTGGACCTCGGTGGAAAATCCTGAAAAGTTCAGTTTCGCATAAAACCTCTGCGAAAAAAATTTTTCCCTATCAAATTTTCTACCAAAGGGAATCTGCAAAAAATCGAACAAGTCCTAAGGCTTGTTAAGACAAAACAACCTGGCCTGAGCACATATAATCATTTTAAATGCCGCGCGAGCGGTCGGGAAGAATAAAATTACACTGTCCACGTGAAGAAAATTTTTTTTTACTCGCGTACGTATAGTTCAAGACAAAACCCAAAAAATTTCCGCGGCGTCAACAAAGGCCCGCGCCCCGCAAAAACTTAAACAATTTGGCGGTTCCAATTTTCAAAAAAACGATAAACCGCATATTTATTGGTTTTTCGTGGCGGCTTTGTCGTTTCATCAAGTAAACGCTAAAGTAAAAAAAAAACAGACTAGCACGGGGACTGCATCTGTATGGATACCCACGATCTTAAAGGTTTTTAAATCTCTGTTCACCGACGCAGGGGGGAATTTGTAAAAAATGCGGTGAACGATTACTGCGCGAAAGAAAAATGTGTTGGTTCAACACACTCAAAAGAATAAAGGCGAGCATTGCAGAAAAACCATAAAACCCTTAAGGAACCATTTAAAAACCTACCCCCTTAAATACCTGCGATTTCACGCACTACGGACATCGTATCGGCCTACAACACGCGCACACGCGGGTTGAAAGTGCAACACCTGCGAAGGTGACCGCCATTTTACATCGAAGAAGTGGCAAGTCTCTTCCGCAAAAGTACGCCCCATCCTGCCGGATCTATAAAAAAAAACTTCATCGACGGGCTTCAACCTAAAAATAGGGGGTCGTGCGCTCTCTCGGTTCCCGACCGCGTTTTTCCAAAAGGGTTTCGAAAAACAAAAAACGGGGGAATATTTAAAAATTTGGGAGATTGATCGGGGCAAAAATTAATCGGAATTATCTTGAAAATCTAGGGGGTGAAACGGTACAAGGCTTGTTTTTTCTGCAGGGGCTCATTCCCCCTGCGTGCCCAACTCTTATCCCTATAAGATTTTATCTCGCGTTGGGAAAAAAACCAAAAAGCAAAGGGTACCTCGTTCCGGATCGGCTATCCAACAAAATTTTAAATCTTACTTACAAATTTATGACTGCATCCCGGGCCTAAAACAGTGCTCACGCCGCAAATTTACGGTTTTTAAAATTTTTGTTCGCTGAAGCCCAAAAGACGCTCCCACTTTTTATTGCAGTTAAAAAAGAACAAAATTGGTTCTAGCTGAAATGTTTTCAACTTTTTAAAAAAAAACCAACAACGAGAAAATATATAAAAAAATAAGAGATATCGTGGGCATTATCTGCCCCCTTTAAAAACATCGCTTTAAAAAAAAAAAAAAATTTTCTCATCGCGTGCAGGGGGGAATATTCTCTCTCTGCTGCTCCCCCTGCTGTAAACGCGTTCCTTTCCCTAAACTAAAACCAAAAAAAATAAAAAAATTTTTTTCTGTTCCAAATCTACAGTGATGTCATCATCATCGAAATCTTCTGAAAGCATTTCTAAAAATGATCAAAGCAGCGAAAACCCCCTCGCTGGGAAACCGCAATTATCTCGGTCGCAACCCAGGAAAAGATAAACTTGCATCGGGAAATGTCGCACCAGCGGTTGTGCCTCTTCCATCTGCGGTTTTGCAAAGAATGTCCTAAAAATTGCACAAAATAAATTGTCAAAACCCTTTGCAGAACACTTGATGGGGTATTTTTCAAAACTTCTCAAAAGGGTTATGCTAAAACTCTCCTGGAGTTTTTTTTCGACAAAAACCTCAATCCGATGGGGTAGCTCGGGCGATACAAACCCCTTTTCGGGGGTTTTATCTGATGTTATTAAGTATTGAATCTTCTTCGTCGCTTCGTTTTTTTTCTCAGAGAAAAAGGGTTATTAAGATATTCCAAATTGCTCCAATACCTTCGTATGTGCTAATCCGACTGCCAACGATTTCTCGCGGGAGGACCCCTAAACAGGGGGGAACATGAAATTTCCCCTGCGGTTTTCTTTAAAAACCCCCGCAGAAAAAGATCTTGGAACCCCTTTCTAAAGCCCTAATAAAACGGGATTTTTTTAACACATTGGGAACCCCACGGTTCACCGGGGATGAGCACAGCGCACAGCATAGCCATGCTCTTGAGCAAAAAACGGGGGCATCTGTGGCAGTATTCCTTGACCTGGAAAGGTTTTGAATTTGGGAAGTCCCTTGCCATTCAGGGGAGCCTGTCCAAAAAAGGGAAACAGATAAAATCTTGGGTTGGATAGGTACTACTTTAGGAATAAACAGCCAAATTTCCCAAAGGGCACCTACACAGCCCTGCCACTAGAAAAAAGGGAACGCCACAGGGGGGGGTTCTCATCCGCCCTTTTTAACATACTAATGTCCTGTATCCTCAAAATAAACCTCCCATGGGGGCAAGATCATCTCCTTCAGACTCTTTCCATCATCTCCACTGGACCAACTGCCCAAACAAAGCCTACTTGCTGGACTTGCATCCGAGAGTGTTTTCAGGACAGGGCTAAATCTCTGCAGCCAAATCCAAAGCCAGGCTCGAGAGAGATTTTTAAGGGACAAATCTAAATCCAGGAATGGCTTTGGGGGGGTTAGGACTCCCCACCTTGGGTAAGGGTAGACCGGACCTCCCTTTCCCCCAGGGGGTCCCAGTACCTGCTTACCGAACAAAAGGGAATGTCTGTCGAGAGCAAAGGTGGAAAACGCATAGGGGGCCCGACACAGGTACTAAAATCATTCTACGTACATGCTGTCAGCCCTTGAGACAGCTCCCCGCTCTGATTGGCATTAAAAGAAAATATAAAAACCGATTGGAGACGTCC
>NC_051390.1:26058176-26065237 GCF_015228065.2 Penaeus monodon
ACAACTCGCCTTTTGCCGAACCTAACGGTACCCGTCGGACATCGATCGGCTGTAATGGCTCTTGAGGTGGAGAACATCCGACGTCGACATCTATAGAGATCCGCATGTGCATACTCTCTTTCTAACACACCTGAAGTAGCATATGCAGTCTTCCCGCATGCATTAGCTATAACACAAACTGCAGTCTTCCGGCTCAGTTCAGGGCGGAGAATGCTGCCCTCGCGAAAAATGAGAGGATACAGATAGTCGGGGTGGTTTTCACCTGTGTTGTGCTCGCCTGCTGATGTCGCGGGGTGAACGTCCAGAATACTGTGCATTTTTTTTTCTTCCATCTTCGTCGGCTGTTCGACAACCGCGCTCGTCCTCGGATCCATTTCGTGTACAACCGCAGCGATGTCTATGCGCTGTGTGTATCCTCGCTTCTTCTTTCTTCTTTCTTTGTTGGATTTCTTGGCTATCAACCAGCGGCATGTGGCCAAGGTTATTAAGCCAATGGATCCTATTTATTCTATCAATCTATATAAGGTCATAAAGTTTTGTCTCCCTTAGAAAAGTGATTAATTTATGTATTATTTTTTCATTATTTGATAATATATTTGTTACTGTAAATTCTTTGTTTTTAACTCTGAAATAGTTTTTAATTCGTTGTCTTTGATTTGAGTATTTTCTGCATACTGTCAGGAGATGATTTATTGTGAGGGTGGTGGTACACTGGAGGCACTGTGGGGGAAAAGTTCTCTCTATATAGGGAGTGAGGTGGGTAATTCGGGTGGCATTGACCCTGAGCCGAGCCAACACCACCTCCTCCCTTCTCTCTTTCCTGTGGGCTGTGTCCCACAGTTCTATTTTTTCTTTGATCTTATTTGTGAGTTGGAGGCTGGTCCACTCACTTTGCCACAGGAGATGTATTTTTGCTTTTATAAGAGACACAAAACACCTGAGATCTGTACGGACTATGCTAAGGTCCAGATCATCAGTTGACCCGGCTAATTTGTCAGCCTGTTCAAGTTGGGGGTTTCCCATGGCGCTATATTTGACTGAACCAGGGTACCGATGGTAGAGAGATCTATACCGACTTTCTCGACGAGGTCGTGGAGTCTCGTGGCAAAAGGGCCTAATGCCATTATTGCCATTAGGGTGGCTCGGGTCTCGAGCCACCTTTGCGGCATAGCTCAAGGCTAACTGGCCGCGTCTGAGTCGGAGGGGAGGTACTCCTGACTCCACCTCAAGACGCTCGATCCGAGTGCACTTCAGGGCTCTAAGACACACACGCAAACAGGCATTCTGCACAGCATCCAAACCTTTCAAACTTGTTCTCGATGCCGAACCATACACGATTGACCCATAATCTACTTTAGACCTAATCAGGGCTTTATATACCATTAGCAAAGACTGTCTATCAGCTCCCCATTTGTTACCAGAAATGCACTTTAATAAATTCAGTGCTTTTTGACATTTATTCTTTAACTGACCAATGTGGTCTTTCCAATTGAGTCTACTATCAAAAAGTAGCCCAAGAAACTTTGCAGAATTTTGAATAGGTATTGGGTGGTTGTCTAGAGTTAGCCTGATGTTCGGCTTTCTCCTACGTGAAAAAATTACCCCAATACTCTTTCGAATGGAAAACTTAAAACCCCACTGGAGGCCCCAGTTATGAATCATATCCAGTGCCAATTGGATGCGATTTGCTGAGAATTCTGCATTATTGCTGGAGTGCCATAATGCACAATCATCAGCGTACAGTGAGTATTTAAGATTCCGAGGAGTAGCTGGTAAGATGTCATTGATCATACATAGAAATAATGTTGGTGACAAGACACTTCCTTGTGGGACCCCGTTTGCCTGGACAAAAATGTCCGAAAAAGTGACATTGTCGGAAAATAATTTGACAGCAAAAGTTCTGTCAGAAATGAAATTTTGAATAAAACAAGGCAAGTTTCCACGTAATCCAAAAGCATAAAGTTTTCTGAGTAGGCCATATCGCCATGTCATGTCGTAGGCTTTTTCTATATCTAAAAATACTGAAATCAAAAAACCTTTTTTGGCAATGGCCTCTTGAATATGACTGTCCAGCTTTACCAGTTGATCGAGAGTTTGGCGTCCCTTGCGGAAGCCGCACTGCTCGTCGACTAGTAAATTACTGGAATTTAAAAAATGCAATAGCCTACTGTTAACAATTCGTTCCATGACCTTGCATAAGCAACTTGTCAACGCAATTGGGCGGTAGGAGATGGCAAGTCTGGGATTACCCCCTCCTTTCAATATGGGAATGATGTGGGCGAAGTGCCATGAGTTTGGAAAAGTGTGGCTTTTCCAAATTTCATTGTACACTTCTAGCAACTTAATCATGTCATCATGATTAAGATGCTTCATCATCTCATATCGAATCTCATCGGGGCCTGGGGATGTTCCTCTACAGGCTTCTAGGGCTCGGACAAGCTCATCCATTGTAAGATCTTTATTGTAATCAAAGTCATCTCCTGTGGCAAAGTGAATTGGTTGCAGCTCAGCCTCTTCCTTGATGGTCAGGAAGGTGGGATGGTAATTAGCTGAGCTGCTTGTATGAGAGAACTGCCTGGCGAGTGCATTAGCAATGTCTCTAGCTGAATCGAAATTATTGCCCTCTTCAATGATGTTATTGATTTTAAAAGATGATTTTTTCTTATTGATTTTATTGATAGTGGACCAAACCTCTGATATTTTTGTATTGCTGTTAATTGTAGAGACAAAGCTCCGCCAGGAGTCTCTTTTTGCTTGTCTTATTACTCTACGAGCCCTAGCTCTTGCTAGTTTGTAATTGCAAAAGTTCTCATTTGTGATGTTAGTTTTGAAAAGCCTGTAGGCCTTATTGTGTCGGCCATGTCCACCATGGAACTCTATGCTTAACGCTATCTGTTGAAGTTTTAGGAATGAATAGCAATGCTGCTTCTATAATCGAATTCTGAATATTGTTTACTTTATCATCAACGGTTTCTCCAACAAGTTCGAGCTTGATGCTCCTTGTGAAGGCGACCCAGTCTGCTCTTTTTACATTAAATTTAGGCGCTGAAGGCGTTCTCACTGTGTCGCATGAATATTTAATCAAAATAGGAAGATGATCGCTTCCCAACGAGTCGTCAATGGTGTGCCACAGGCACTTGGCTGCTATTGATGAAGAGACCAGTGATAAGTCAATAAAGCTCAAATTACCGGTATTATCGTCCACCCGCGTCGGACTACCATCATTCAGAAGGACTAGATCAGACTCATTAAGCAACTTCACTACTTGCTCACCCCTACCATCCACCCGCAGGGAACCCCATAACGTATGATGAGCATTAAAATCAGCTAAAATTACTTTATTTTGTGGCAGACGTTCCTGAAGAGCAAAGAGCTCATCATAGGCTATCACTGCATCAGGTGGACAATAAAGTGAACATATAGCCAGATACGTGCCATTAATTTTTACTTTGCATGCGACAAACTCCAAAGTAGAATCAATAGTCACTTCTGTAAAAGGGAGGCTTTGGTGGATGTACATGGCGACTCCGCCTCCACCCCTACCCTCACGATCCTTCCGACATAAATGGTAGTTCCTCAGCGAAACGACCTCGTCAGAGACGAGGTGTGTTAAGTGCGTTTTCTTGGAGAACTATAATATCGGAGCATAGGACGAGGCTAATAATTTAAGGTCATTTACTTTAGATCTAAGACTTCGACAGTTC
The DNA here is from genome assembly GCF_015228065.2 of Penaeus monodon. Taxonomy (NCBI): domain Eukaryota; kingdom Metazoa; phylum Arthropoda; class Malacostraca; order Decapoda; family Penaeidae; genus Penaeus; species Penaeus monodon. Next base: position 26,061,881 of record NC_051390.1, read on the forward strand.
CATTGTATAATGGTCGACGCGAAGATTACGTTTTATGGGGTTTGGAAGTGCCTTGTCCACCAGATTTTTTTCTTCTTTTTTTGGGAGGGAGACGCCTCCTCTCCCTCGCTTCCCGGGGACCTCTCTCGGGATGGTTTTGGAGACAGAAGCCTCCATGTCCTGCACCTCCTGGCGAGGGAGACGACTGACAGATTGCGATCTGCTTCTCTCACGAGAAGCCGATCGCGAGCCAGACGAAGTCCTCACAGGAGTAGCCCGACGGGAAGGTGCGCTCCGGACTGTGATTCAGTATTATCCTCCTTATGATGTTTAGACTGGGTTGATGCAGTCATTTGATCAACCAATTTGGTCAAATGATAAACTTTAATATTTAATTCTTTAACCGTTTGTTTAAGTTCAGCAATTTCCTTATCCTTGGCTGCAAGCTGTTGACTGACATTACTTGCACTAGGGGTGATGTTAGTTACTGCTTCAGCTTAGGAAGTATCGGGTTTGTGTGTCAAACTTTCCACTTTCCTCTTAGCTTCAGTATAACTAACTTCATGCTTTCTCATATATGCCAATGTCTCAGTCTCCTTCTTCAGGACGCTGCATTCAGCAGATCCTGACTGATGGGGACCTCCACAGTTAGCACATTTGGAAATCTGGCTAGTACATGTGATGGTGTCATGGGCTTCAGCACATTTACAGCATACAAATTTACTTGAGTCTTTATCAATACATCTTAATGAGGTGTGTCCGAATTTTTGGCATCTATTACAATGCATTGGCTTTTGGATATAAGGTCTTACTTGAACACGTTCATAACCGATGTTGACATACTCTGGTATTTTATTCAAAGCAAAGGTCAAAAAACACAGTCCAGTTTTCGTTCGCACATTCCCATCCTTCTTGGTCATACAATGAACGTCCACTACGTCTTGGTCCTTCATGCTCTCAAGAATTTCACTTTCTTCCATCGTCCTCAAATCCCTGTGAAAGATTACTCCCTTACAGGTATTTGGGCCAATAGGGATAGTTACTTTAACTCGAAGATCATGAATTTGCGTCAGCTTAAGTAAATCCTTAATCTGGGAGTTGTATTGTACTTTAACAAGGAGGCTTCCATCTCGCAATTTTTTGACAAAATCAAAATCGCCGTCCACTTGACCATCAAGGACCTTTTTGATGATGAAGGGGTTCACATTCAAAAGCGATTAATTTTCATTCACGCATTTTACATTCGCGAACCTCGCATTCTCTGTGGGGATTTTGAAAAGTGGTCTTCTCGTTTTGTCGTTAGTGGGGGTTCCGTTGTTCAGGGTCAAGTTTGTCTTAGAGTGGTCATGAGGAGGAGAAGGGATAGCCGGGGTAGCATCCATACTGGGCATCGGACCAGGTCCGACCCCTTGTCTCAAAATTGTTGTCCTGAAGGGATCAAAGGCTCTTAACTTTTGGTATCAACCTAACAGCAATAGCTAAGAGAGTAAATCAGTTTATTCGTCCTCTTCCCCCCCAGTGGAAGCCTGGTTGCGTTCTCCAGTACCACAGCGAGGGATTGAGTTATGTGTGGGACACTTCCCTACCGCCGAACTTGCCTAGGCGAAGGACGGTAAGTAGATGCCCACCCCCCAAGCGAATACGGGAGTTCACGAGGAACTCCGGTAGGCTCAGGAAAGTCACATTAAGATGAAGAATATAGAACAAGAAAAAAGTGCGCCCAAAGGACGCCCCAGACTACTGGGCCTCCCTACCCAGGGGTCAAAGCCCAAAGGGCTACCCTGGTATAGAAGAGAGCTGCGGGTCTGAGGTGGGGTGCTGACTACGCCTACTGTAGTCTCGTGTCACCTGCAAAAACAAGAGCACTGAAGGTGCTGGCAAAGCACAATAAATGATCTGTAATTACAGGTTTTACTTTACTTTTATTTACTTTAAGGAAACTCAGGAACAATAATGTCAAGCGAGACGAGAGGCCCCGGGCTCCAGGGTAGCTCTTGTGGCACAAGACTTAGTATTTATTGTTACTGCGTTTAAACAAGGTGTTCGCTCATCAAGAGTTCATACACGAGTGGTATCCTCGCTGCGTATCCGACCTCTTTTTATATCGCAATTTCTACCCCCCTCCCCCCTATGTTTACACATGTTATTACCTGCGTAGCCTAGTCACAAGTCGATATCCCATTTCAAAACCGATAGTTTGTCGATTGTATAGGCTAGTCAACCTGCGATATTTGGCGATGGTTCGAATTGCTTCTTCCTGCGATGCATGATTCAGGTCTTCAATTGTTTCATCAGCTTCTTGTTGGTAAGCTTGTTCTAACTGATTAGCAAGAAACGCTTGGTATGTCTCCCACAACGATGTGATGATGTCGTGTTTGTACTGCGCACGATAAAATCGCATCACCTCCTTTCGCAGTTCATCCGTGAGCGAACGCGATGTAGCATCGTTGTCACTTGTGTTGCTACTGTCGCTGTTCCGCGAAGATGCGGCACTAATAAATATATCGCTTTCGCTCATGCCTGTGCACCTACTATCCCAATGTGTGCTTGCTTGCTTGCTTGAGATTTGCGAAGTTCTGGCTTCGCCCGGGCCTTTCACTTATGGCCCGGCCTGTGTCAGCTTTTTATGGCTGTCTCATTTGTTGGTCTGACACTCGGTGCTTACCGTGGCGGTGGGATTGCCAGCAGGCGCTCCTGTAGCCGTGGTGTAAGCATCTCGCATAATCTCTTTACCAGCACGACGGCTGTGTTCTGTGGGCTTTGTCTTAGGAATTGCGTGTGCACGCAATTCTCCAAGTAGTGTACCAGTGTGGCGTTCGGCTCGCCGCAATGCATGCAACACCTCTCTTCACGTTCTATGGTTTGTATAATCTGCCATGCACAGTGGTAACCTAGGCGCATTCTGTGCAGAATGACTTCGGTACCTCTGTTGTTTATTTCAGAGAGTGCCAGTGGTTCATAGCCTGTGGCATCTGAGTACCAGCTGGCCGAGGGGGAATATCTCGTTTCCTCTCTGTGAAGCTGCAGGAGGAAGGAGTTGGCCGTCACCGTACACTTCCTCCTAAGTAAATTTCGGCTCTGATGTATTATCATGGGATTAGGGGGCATACCCCGGCCGATTTCGGCTAATCTGTCAGCAAGCTCATTGCCTCTGATCCCTATATGGCTGGGAACCCAGTTTATGATAATTCTTCTACCCTGAGCAAGCATCCTTTGTGCTATTGTGCGGATGGTTGTCAGGAGTAGATGTTGTCAGTGGGTGAGCGCTGCTGAAGACAGTCGACGGCTCCTTTGGAGTCTGTGTGTATGACCACGTGTCCTTCCCTCGCGGACACGTGGCTCAGTGCTCCCATGATAGCAACTGCTGTACACGGGTGC
>NC_051390.1:26065337-26067837 GCF_015228065.2 Penaeus monodon
ATTCTTTTATATATCTATCATATGTATATACATATACATTTATATACTAACATATGTATTAAAATATATTTTATAACATATATATACTATACTATATAACATTAATATAATATATATACATATATTTTAAATAATTAAAGTATATATTGTATATGTTATAATGTTTTATATTTATGTATATTATTTATATATTTTGTTATTATGTTATATGTATATTTAACATATATAAATATGAATATATGTACATATAGAATATATATGTTATCATATTTTATTATTAGTTATACATAAAATATATACACATATATTACATATGTATATATATACACATATATATACAAATTTTATATACATAATATATACTTATATACATTTATTACATTATATAAAAATAATTCATATATATTAATATATATATACAATTATTACATATAATTATATATTTAATATATACATATATAAAACAAATTATTGTAATGTAACATATATTACATTACATATTATCATAACATATTATACATAACATATATATATACATACATATATACATATATTATTATACATATAATATTATATATTTTTCATATATATATATATGTTACATATAATGTTAAAATATGTACATATATATACAATAATGTATATATATATATGTATAAAATTGTATACATATATATTATAATTATAATAGTATATATTAACATATATAAAGATACATAATATAATTATATAGTAATAGTACTATGTAAAATACATAAATGTATATTACTAAGTTTAATAGTATACATATATATGTTACATATATATTTATTAATGTAACATATATATATGTATTATATTTATGATATTATGTATATGTAATATATATATATGTCTTATGTATACATATATAAAATTTCTATATATAGTTTTATATATATTTTTTAAAAAAGTTATAATTTTTGTAATTGTATATATATGTATATGATTATGTATCGTATATTATTATTAATATATGTATTATTTTATTAATTTTATGTAATTGTAATTATATTTTATGTATTATATTATATAAATGTTTATTATTATATATATACATATATAGGGATATATACATATTATATGTAAATGTATATAATATGTTTAAAACCCCACACACACATATATTATAATATAAATATATATTATATATATTATATACATATTATGTATATATTAAATATATATATCATATTTATATATATACATATATATATTATATGTAGTAGTAGTATTTTATGTTGGGGCCGTGCGTGCGTGCGGTGTGTATAAATTAGTATTAAAATAAAAATGTAACATAACTAATGTGGTATCCTGCATGTGGAACCTGTGAATACATTCTGAATATGAATATCATTTTCTTAACTTAAAATCTACAGGTTTGGTTTCACTAACATGGCCAGATATTATTCACTGGTAACGTCTAGTAAATGTCACTCGTTCTTGCCGAAGCATATTTTTTTAAATGGAAAACATTTCAATGTCTACATCACGGTTGAAATTGTCCAACAGTACTGATTGACTCGGGCCTTGGGCCTTTTTCCTTAGCGCGCAAAAAAAGCACTGCGAAATTTCTGTGAAATGACATTTAACTTCGGGGGGAAACGAGTAACATATGTATGTATATATATGTATTGTATGTAAGTCTGAATTTCGGATTGAAATTACAAAGCAATCTTTAAATTATCTTCATAATTATATATTTTTTTCAATTAGGTATCCCAGAGATAGGCTTCTCACACAAAAGACGACCACATTCCATCCTACTTAATAGAATGTTGGATAGTAAAAGACTTTTTAAAATAAATTTATATTAACAATTACACCATACTAAACTATTTACAAAGATGCATTTCAAGCCGAAGACTACTGTTATATATTTGTCTTCTAAATTATCAGACATTACAAATCAGCGTTATTAGCCAATATATTGTGCCTTACTACGGCATGTCACAATGTTTGATGCTCTAGGCCCTTGATGTTAATAAATATGATATTGATTCCGTTATTTACAATATATATAAAACACAATTTACGGGCAAATAAACGTAAAACTCAAATGAAATGACAAGCACATGTTCCCAAACTATACGTAAAAACACAGTTATGTAATTGAATGTAAGCAAGAACCTTCCCAGAGCCGCATATCGACACCCACACCGGGGTACGCGATGGGCTGCGAGTGAGCAATGAGCGCCCCTGAGCAGTGAAAATCACCATTCATCGCGACACTCTTTTGGTGCGCGGCAAAAAATAAGGCCGAATTTTAGTGTGTTGATGCATCAAAGCACCCTGTTCAGAGTGGAATGTGACGGTGGTGGTCGTGGCTCGGCGCTGACCCTGATTCTGCCGGGTAAGAGATCACTGTCTTCACAAAAGGTATCGTTTTCTGAAAAGGAGACAAATTAAGTATGAGATGTAGCCTAAAATTTCTATCACACGTATGCGCACACAAACAAAAAGGCACAGACACATAAGCAGA
>NC_051390.1:26072837-26075776 GCF_015228065.2 Penaeus monodon
TAGATGACCCTACAAGTGCTTAGTTACTAAGGAGTCTGTTATTAGTCCTACTCTTTTCCTTAACTTTTGGAAAGTGTCTTGTGTTATTTGTCTTTAATGTAACCAAGATTTTAATAATCATAACATTTATGAGAATGATAACAGTACCAATATCAAAAGTATAACAAATAAAAACACATTTTCCCGAAATTTCAAGGAATGGGGAAATCTGAAGCAGTCCCTAGGGCCTACTGACAGATTCCTTGCTGGCTGAGAACACGTGGAGCCATCTGTATGTAGCAAAATTCACAAAAAACTATAAGGGGCAGTACATAAATCTGTGGTGATTGAGTCAACACCTGAATGCAACAACCCCTTCCCATCCAACCACCATTCAATGCTCTCTCTCTCTCTATAACGGGTACAGAACCCTATTATAATGGCTTTGCAGGGGTAGTGATACTGGTATAACAGCGTAACTCTTTATTGATAAGAGTACCACACAGTATGGGGAACACAGGAGATGATGTCTAAGCGGGGTCACGTGTCAGGTCAACCCGCCCAGAGGGGGAGGGCTAGGCCGACCTTACCACGCTGGGCGCTAAGCATGAACTGTCAGGTCAGGCGAGGCCAGATAACATCATCACCTATGCCCTTGCTGAGTCATTGGTTCCAAATTGGACTTGGAGCCACGTGGTAAACAGCCACGTAGTCTGTTGGTACAGAAATAGACTTATGTATGTCATATTGCTTGGCCACCTACTCGCGCCTCGCCCCCAAGGCGTCTAAGATTTGCCTCAAGGGTGACCTAACCTGGCTGGTCACCTCGTTCTCACGTACGTTGTCCTGGTGCATCTTCGTGGCTGCTCGTCCCTATCGTCCTCTTCTTCCTGGTCCTCGGTGTAATCTGTCCATCCTCGATGTCCTCGAAAGTCTCTCACAAGTCCTCCTTGACTTTGGATTTGTCTAGACTTCCTCGTAGTCCTTGTCCAGGCTTAACTCAGCGGCGTCCTTGTCCACATATGCTCACAGATCCCGTCCAGGTCCTTCTTGGCAGCATTCTCGATCTCTACGTCCTAGTAATCTTCATCTGGATCTACGGGCGTCTGGGCAGGGGCAGCATTTCAGGGCAGCTGATACCTGCACTGACAAGCTCCTGGAACTGACTGGATCTGCCTGCGTCCGCCAGGCATCGTCCATCCACAGCATCCTGGGGCGACTGGTACCTGCGCTAGCGAGTTCCTGGTTCTTCGCTGGATCTATGGGCGTCTCGGCAGGCAGCGCCTGTCCACTACATCATGGGACGGCTTAACACCTGCTCTGACGAACATCCTGGTCCGCAGACCTATGGCGATCTTCCGATGACGTCCTTCCCACACCATCCTAAGGTGACCAGTTCTGCAGCAGGATCCTCCTTTGGTGCTGTGTCGGTTATCGTCGATCCGATTGCAATATATAGTCGGGGAACCAGATCATACACGTAAGGGCCAGATAGCAAGAGAAAAAGAAAGGCAACAGAGAAGAGGGGGTGTTAAATACCACTAGCTGGTTACTTATATAAATTTGTGGTTTTTAATGTTCGTTTTTTTTTATTAATTCACTTTTTTTTTCGTTTTGTTTCATTTTCAGAAAAAAATGGGAGAGGGACACATCAGTAGCGATCCGCATGGACCTGGCTTGAACTACCAACCGTCTCTGATAGATATGAGAGTAGATAAGGGAAACAACAACGGCAATCCACAAGGATTTTCTTGAACCAACTGTCGTCACACAGAGAAGAAATAAATGTACAAGTCACTCATCACGACCGACAAAATTGCAGGCTAAAGAGATACATCATAGATGAAATACCACTAGTTGGTTATTTATAAAAATTTGCAGTTTCTAATGTTTGTTTTTAAAATTCATTTTCGTCTTTTTTTCGTTTTATGTTTTATTTTCACAAGATAAAGAAAAAATAGGAGAGGGAGACGTCAGTAGCAATCCGCATGGACCTGGCTTGTACTACCAACCGTCTCTGATAGATGTAAGAGTAGACATGGGAAATGACAACGGCAATCCGCAAGGATTTACTTGAACCAATTGTCGTCACACAGAGAAGAAATAAATGTAAATTGTACATCATGTACGAGTCACTCGTCACAACTGACAAAATTGCGGGCAAAAGAGATACGACATACATTTTTACGCCAGCACTATGACAACAACAAACCTATTAACGGAAAGGTTTCAGTGTCTTTTGTTCTGCGTGGATGAGTGAGTGAGTGTGTGTGTGTGTGTGTGTGTGTGTGTGTGTGTGTGTGTGTGTGTGTGTGTGTGTGTGTGTGTGTGTGTGAGCGATAGCAAGCGTGAATGAGATCGAAAGTGGGGGATCCTATACCCAAAATGCCGTACAATGAAGTGAACGGAACCAGGAAAATCTATAAAAAACCTCCTATTTTCTGCGTATTTGTGATGGGTGCTTGTGAAAATCCCTATGGGTATCTACTACATGAATCACACAATCGCTTGTGATTACTCAAAACATGCAAGCAATTTCATGAGGGTGAGAAGGGTGTGATTAACAAGCAAATAATTATTCTAGCTTAACTCCTAGTCCTCCATTAATTAATAGACGTAACTGCGGGTCACACCAATTCAAAGTTTTAGATTGAATGAATAACTTCAGTTTTACCTGTACCTACTTTCCGAATATCGGAGCACAGATGTATTAGGCGTTTACGCAACCCCGGGTAATATCGGGCAATCTGTGCACTATGATATGGGGGGAGATCAAAGTATTCAAAATATTCAAAATAATAAATTTATATGAAATTGCGTTACAAGCTCCGTTCTAGCGCCGATAGAATATGTCACCAATGAGCAATGGAACAGTGCTACAGTTAATCCCCTAGGTGTTAACAAACAAACTGACCTCCCACTGACCGGAAAGAGAATGGGTCAGACAAGATGGTAAACAA
>NC_051390.1:26075876-26100876 GCF_015228065.2 Penaeus monodon
GCACGCGGCCCCTTCAACCTCAGACTGAGGTCGATGTGGAGGCTCTCCCGCTGCTGGAGTCCCCGATGATGGTGTCGTCATGACGACGACGAGGAGTGGAGGGCTCCGGGGGGTTTTCTTTTGGTAGCAGAGGGTTTTTTTGTCTTTTTTTGGTGAGTGTTTAAGTGGTGAAGGGTTTGCGTTTGTGATCGTGTGATGTGTTAGTTGTAGTTTTTCTTGGCAGTTCTCTTGGTTTCGTTGTGGTTGTTTGTGCGTGATACTCAGGTATGTACAGGTTCTCGTCTTCGAGATTTCCTCGGCATCACAATGCTGGGGAAACGTTTTTTGTAGTAGTGTTGGGAGTATGTTTGTGAATTTCTTGGCGTTGTATTTTTCAGCTATTAAAGCTACGTGTAGTATGGTCTGTATTTTGGGGTTGTTGTTAGGTATGAAGGCGTTGTTTTGGGGAAATTGAGGTGGTAGAGGCATTGTGTTTCCCGAGGGAATCGTGTTGGGTCGTTTTGTGGTGGGTGTAGATGTTTGTAAGGGTCGGAGTGTTGAAACGTAGGTTGGGTTGTTTGTTTTGTTTTTTGTGCTTGTCTTTTTGTCTTAATAATTTCTTTGCGTTTGGGGCAAGACCCACTGACGGCGACATGCTGCCCCTCGCAGTTGCAACATTTGATGGTCTTGTTGCATGTGGCAAAGAAGTGCCCAAGTTCGCCACATCTGCTGCATCTCTGTTCGTGTGTGCATGTGTGTTTTGTGTGGTTAAATCGGTAACATTTCAAGCACTGGTCAACCTGAATAAAGCTCTCAGGTTTCACATTATAGGAGGGGACGGATGTGTTAAACATCACAATCCCACAAGTTAGGAGCTTCTGTGCCTCCTCAGGCGCAGAGCAACGGATCTTTACGATGCGTGACTCTGGGGGTTTGTATACATCTACGACAGTGACGTCGTTTTTGGCCGAGACTTCCGCCTGGATAGACTCGCACGATCGTGGCAGGATTGTCTTGTCGATCTTTTTAGCCACGACCGTGCATTTAGCCTTAGTCTCAGGGGAAGGGAGAGGTTTGAAGCCTTGTTCTGCGAGTGTTCTTTGGCCAGTCGAGGAAAGGAAGGGGGTCAGCTGTTCAGGCTTGGCAACAACAACTTTGTAGCCATTGTGAACTTTAAAGCAATGTGTCACGGCAACTTCTGTGATGGAGAAGATTTTCTGGAGAGCCACCTCACAGGAGATGGGCTCCCCAGAATATGATAATTTGATTACGTGACCCATGAATACATAGCACGAGGGTGATGATGAAGGTCAGGGAGGGAAGTCTAGCAGAAGCTAATTGACAGGATGATGCAAGGGCGGTAGTGGTATCAAAAAGGAAGACACACTGGGCAATTAACAGTCTTTGTATGTTAGGGCCGGTCGGGGTTAAGACCCTGCCGAACGGAGAATCTAACCCTTATGGGTTCGGCCGGCACCTCGCAGTAAAACTGCTAATTGCCACAGTGCTTCGTATTTTTAATTGTAAGCACTCTGGCCTACAATTAAAAATACTAGCCTCAAAGTAAGGTGTGCGAGATAACACCCAAAGTTATCAGCACAAGGGCCAAGGTCGTCTTTGCGTGGGGGTGTCAAAAGATCTCTTTACGAAGAAACCCAGCACAAAAACCTTGGGACCTAGAGGTCCAGAGAGAGCCCGAACCGCAGTTGATTAGAAAAGGCATCCAATCAGGCAAGGGTGGCCCTGTCAAATAACCTTTCAATAGTGAATTGAGAGTGGCCTATGTCCTGCAGTGGAATAAATAGCTGTTGAAAAAATATATATATGTATATATACATATATGTATTTTTTCAACAGCTATTTATTCCACTGTAGGATATAGGCCTTTCTCAATATATATATATATATATATATATATATATATATATATATATATATATATATATATATATATATATATCACATATAATACTGGGAACATATATAAAAGTAAAACTCATATAATTATACATACATATAAAACTCTATATACATATAAAAATACAAACAAAATGTGTATTAAACAAGAATCAGAATCGGGCACACAAGACTGACTCTATGGGACAATGATGGCTAAAAATGAAGCACTTTGTGAAGGCTGCCAGAGCCATTAACGATTCGCACATGCTAGTGGAAAGATGTGCAACCTCTCAGACAAAGACGTATTTACTTGTCTCCCCCATATACACTGAAAAACGTTATTGGGGGAAGATTGTGACATAGAGGGTCTATTAATTCCTTAGGGAGACTAATATTTTCAATAAAATTAAATTATGCAAATGTTTAGCAATAATTTTATGCAATAGAGCAATAATATTTTGCTTTGATTTGTTATCTATTTATGATTATTGTAAGATATTTATTGATAGATTTTTTAAATTTTTAAACATTTAATATTTTAGTAACAAGCTATTCGCCGCAATGACCTTAGCTGTTGACGCGGCAGATAATTTTAAATAATCAATCAATCAATCGGTCATGAGACTGGCAAGAAAAAAGAATGAATATTGTACGCCTAGCCTAAAGGCAGAAACCCAGAGGGTCATTGCAACTATCACCCCTCCGGGGAGCAGAACATATTACACGGATGGATCGGTCGATCCCATTGACACACCACTGCAGGCGGCCTTCGCCAAGCAATGGAGCCACAAACAATATTCCATGAGGGGTAAACAGACAACGGCCTCCTCGCTACAGCAGAGGCAGTTGCTATCATGGGAGCACTGAGCCACGTGTCCGCGAGGGAAGGGACACTTGGTCTACACACAGGACTCCAAAGGAAAGCCGTCGACTGTCTTCAGCAGCGCTCACCACTGACAACATTACCTCATGACAACCATCCGCACAATAAGCCAAAGGGATGCTGCTAAGGGTAGAGAAGAATTAATTCATTCATAAATAAAACTAGGTTCCCAGCCATATAGGATCAGAGGCAATGAGCTTGCTGACAGATTAGCCGAAATCGGCCGGGGTTCATGCCCCCTAATCCCATGATAATACATCAGAGCCGGGAAAATTTACTTAGGAGGAAGTGTTACGCGTGACGGCCAACTCCTTCCTCCGCAGCTTCACAGGAGGAAACGAGATTATTCCCCCTCGGCAGGTGGTAATCAGATCCACAAGGGCTATGAAACCACTGCACTCTCTGAAATAAAAAACAGAGGTAACCGAGTATTCTGCACAGAATGCGCCTAGAGTTACCACTGTGCATTGGCAGATTATACAAACCACGAACGTGAAGAGAGGTTGTTGCATGCCATTGCGGAGAGCCGAACGCCACACTGGTACATAATGGGAGGATGCGTGCACACGCCAATCCTAAGGCACCAAAGACCACAGAACACAGCCGTAGTGCTGGTAAAGAGATTAGCGAGATGCTTACACCACGGCTACAGGAGCGGCCTGCTGGCAAATCCCACAGCCACGTAAGCACCGAAGTGTCAGACCAACCAAATGAGACAGCCATAAAAAGCTGGACACAGGCCGGGCCATAAGGTGAAAAGGCCCGGGCGAAGCCAGAAACTTCGCAAAATCTCAAGCAAGCAAGCAAGCACACATTGGGATAGTAGGTGCACAGGCATGAGCGCAAGCGATTATATTATTCAGTGACGCATCTTCGCTGAACAGCGACAGTAGCAACACAAGTGACAACGATGCTACATCGCGTTCGCTCACGGATGAACTGCGAAAGGATGGTGATGCGATTTTATCGTGCGCAGTACAAACAGACATCATCACAACGTTGTGGGAGAATACAAGGTTATTGCTAATCAGTTTACGAACAAGTTACCAACAAGAAGCATGAATGAAAACAATTGAAGGACCTGAATCATTGCATCCAGGAAGAAGCAATTAGAACCATCGCCAATACGCCAGGTGACTAGCCTATATACAATCGACCAAAACTATCGGTTTTGAAATGGATATCGACGGTGACTAGGTACGCCAGGTAATAAATGTGTAAAAAAAATAGGGGCGAGGGGGGTAGAAATTGAGAATAAAATGCAGGTCGAATATGCAGCGAGGATACCACTCGTGTATGAACTCTTGATGAGCGAACACCTTGTTAAACGCAGTAGTAAGAATAATACTAATGTCTTGTGCCACAAGAGCTCCCCTGGAGCCCGGGGCCTCTCGTCTCGCTTGACATTATTGTTCCTGAGTTTCCTTAAAGTAAATAAAAGTAAAGTAAAACCTGTATTACAGATCACTTATGTGCTTTGCCAGCACCTTCAGTGCTCTTGTTTTTGCAGGTGACACGAGATTAAGTAGGCGTAGTCAGTACCCCACCTCAGACCCGCAGCTCTCTTCTATAACCAGGGTAGCCATTTGGGCTTTGACCCTGGTAGGGAGGACCAGTAGTCTGGGGGTCATTGGGCGCACTTTTTCTTTTTTCTATATTTCTATCTTAATGTGACTTTCCTGGCATACCGGAGTTCCTCGTGAACGCCGTATTCGCTGGGGGTGGCATCTACTTACTGTCCTCACCTAGGCAAGTTCGGCGGTAGGGAAGTGTCCCACACAAACTCAATCCCTCGCTGTGGTGTACTGGAGAACGCAACCAGGCTTCCACTGGGGGGGGAGAGGACGAATAAAACTGATTTACTCTCTTAAGCTATTGCGTTAGGTTGATACAAAATTTAGAGCCTTTGATCCCTTCAGGAAAATCAATTTGAGACAAAGGGTCGGACCTGGTCGAGCCAGTATGGATGCCTTACCCCGGCTATCCCTTCTCCTCCTCATGACCACTCTAGACAAACTTGACCCTGAAACAACGGAACCCCCACTAACGACAAACGAGAAGACCACTTTTCAAATCCCACAGAGAATGCGAGGTTCGCGAATGTAAATGCCCGTCGAATGAAAATTAATCGTTTTGAAGTGAACCCTTTCATCATCAAAAAAAGGTCCTTGATGGTCAAGTGGACGGCGATTTTGATTTTGTCAAAAAATTGCGAGATGGAGGCCTCCTCGTATTAAAGTTACAATACAACTCCCAGATTAGATTTACTTAAGCGACGCAAATTCATGAATCTTCGAGTTAAAGTAAACTCTCCTCTGGCCCAAATACCTGTAAGGGAGAATCTTTCACAGGGATATTTGAGGGACTATGGAAGAAAGGGAAATTCTGAGGAGCATGAAGACCAAGACGTAGTGGACGTTCATTGTATGACCAAGACGATGGGAATGTGCTGAACGAAAAATGGACTGGTTTTTTGCACCTTTGCTTTGAATAAAATACCAGAGTATGCTCAACACGGTTATGAACGTGTTCAAGTAAGACTTATATCCAAAAGCCAATGCATTGTAATAGTGCCAAAAAAATTCGGGACACACCTCATTAGAGGTATTGATAAAGACTCAAGAACTTTGTATGCCGGTAAATTGCTGAAGCACCATGACACCATCACATGTCCTAGCCAGATTTCCAAATGTGCTAAACTGTGGAGGTCCCCATCAGTCAGGATCTGCTGGAATGCAGCGTTCCTGAAGAAGGAGGACTGAGAAATTGGCATATATGAGAAGCATGAAGTTAGTTATACTGAAGCTAAGAGGAAAGTGGAGGAAAGTTTGAACACAAACCCGATACTTCCCTAAGCTGCAAGCCATAAACTAACATTGCACCCCTAGTGCAAGTAATGTCATTCAACAGCTGAGCCAAGGATAAGGAAATTGCCTGAACTAAACAACGGTTAAAAGAATTAAATATTAAAGTTTATCATTTGACCAAAATGGTTGATGCAAAATGACATGCACAACCCAGTCTAAACATCATAAGGAGGAAATACGAATCACAGTCCGGAGCGCAATTCCAGTCCGGGCTACTCCTGTGAGGGACTTCGTCTGGCTCGCGATCGCTTCTCTGAGAGAAGCAGATCGCAATCTGTCAGTTAGTCTCCCTCGCCAGGAGGGGCAGGACATGGAAGGCTTCTGTCTCCAAACCATCCCGAGAGAGGTTTCCCCCCCCCCTGGGAGCGAGGGAGAGGAGGCGCTCCCTCCAAAAAAGAAGAAAAATCTGGTGGACAAGGCATTCAAACCCCATAAAAACGTAATCTTCGCGTCGACCATTATACAATGGAAACTCGTCGAAGTTTAAGAATCTAAAGTAAAGCCTTAAATTATTAGGCCTCGTCCTATGCTCCCGCTATATAGGTCTCAAGAAACGCAACTTAACACCACCTCGTCTCTGACGAGGTCGTTCGCTTTGAGGAACTACCATTTAGTCGAAAGGAATCGTTGGAGGGTAGGGGTGGAGGCGGAGTTCGCAATGTACATTCCACCCAAAGCCTCCCTTTTACAGAAGTGACTATTGATTCTACTTTGGAGTTTGTCGCATTGCAAGTAAATTAATGGCACGTATATGGCTATATGTTCACTTTATTGGTCCACCTGGAGCAGGGATCAGACTATTGATGAGTCTTGCTTTCAGGAACGTCTGCCACAAAATAAAAGTAATTTTAGGGATTGTAAGGCTCATATACGTTATGGGGTTCCCTGCGGGTGGATGGTAGGGGTGAGCAAGTAGTGAAGTTGGCTTAAGAGTTCTGATCTAGCCGTCTGAATGATGGTATTCGACGAGGCGTGGACGATATACCGGTAATTTGAGCTTTATTGATTATCACGGGTCTCTTATCAATAGCAGCCAAGTGCCTGTGGCACACCTATTGACGACTCGTTGGGAAGCGGATCATCTTCTATTTTGATTAAATATTCATGCGACACAGTGAGAACGCCTTCAGGCTAAATTTAATGTAAAAAGAGCAGGGACTGGGTCGGCCTTCACAAGGAGCATCAAGCTCGGAACTTGTTGGAGAACCGTTGATGATAAAAGTAAAAACAATATTTCAGAATTCGACTATAGAAGCAGCATTGCTATTCATTCCTAAACTTCAAAGATAGCGTTAAGCATAGAGTCATGGTGGCCATGCCGACACAATAAAGGCCTACAGGCTTTCAAAAACTAACCATCACAAAATGAGAACTCTTTGCAATTACCAAACTAGCAAGGGCTAGGGCTCGTAGAGTAATAAGAAAAGCAAAAAGAGAATCCTGGCGAGCTGTCTCTACAATTAACAACAATACAAAAATCAGAGGTTTGGCTCACTATCAATAAAAACAATAGAAAAAAACATCTTTTAAAATCAATAACCTCATTGACGAGGACAATAATTTCGATTCAGCTAGGAGACATGGCTATGCACTCGCCCGGCCAGTTCTATCATACAAGCAGCCTCAGCTAATTACCATCCCACTTCCTGACCCACCAAGGAAGAGGCTGAGGCTGCAACCAATTTCACTTTGCACAGGAGATGACTTTAAATTACAATAAAGATCTTACAATGGATGAGATTGTCGAGCCCTAGAAGATGTAGAGGAACATCCCCAGGCCCCGATGAGAGTCGATATGAGATGATGAAGCATCTTATCATGATGACATGATTAAGTGCTAGAAGTGTACAATGAATTTGGAAAAGCCACATTTTCCAAACTCAAGGCCTCGCCACACATTCCCATATTGAAAGGAGGGGGTAATCCCAGACTTGCCAAGTCTCCTACCGCCCAATGCGTTGACAAATGCTTATGCAAGTCATGGAACGAATTGTTAACAGTAGCATTTGCGTTTTTAAATTCAGTAATTACTAGTCGACGAGCAGTGCGGCTTCCGCAAGGACGCCACAACTCTCGATCAACTGGTACGGCTGGACAGTCATATTCAAGAGGCCATTGCCAAAAAAGGTTTTTTGAGTTTCAGTATTTTTAGATTATAGAAAACGCCTACGACATGACATGGCGATATGGCCTACTCAGAAAAAACTTATGCTTTTGGATTACGTGGAAATAGCCTTGTTTTATTCCCCCCCCCAAAATTCATTCTGACAGAACTTTGCTGTCAAATTTATTTTCCCGGACAATGTCACGTTTCGGACATTTTGTCCAGGCAAACGGGTCCCACAATGAAGTGTCTGTCACCAAACATTATTTCTATGTATGATCAATGACATCTTACCAGCTACTCCCGGAATCTTAAAACTCACTGTACGTTGATGATTGTGGCATTATGGCACTCCAGCACTAATGCAGAATCTCAGCAAATCCGCATCCAATTGGCATGGATATGATTCATAACTGGGCCTCCAGTGGGGTTTTAAGGTTTCCATCGAAAGAGTATTGGGGTAATTTTTTCAGTAGGAGAAAGCGAACATCAGGCTAACTCTAGACAACCCCCAATACCTATTCAAAATTCGGCAAAGTTTCTTGGGACTTTTGATAGTAGAACTAAATTGGACAGAACCACATTGGTCAGTTAAAGAATAAATGTCAAAAAGCACTGAATTTATTAAAGGCATTTCTGGTAACAAATGGGGAGTGATAGACAGTCTTGCTTAACGGGTATATAAAGCCCTGATTAGGTCTAAAGTAGATTATGGGTCAATCGTGTATGGTTCGGCATCGAGAACAAGGTTTGAAAGGTTTGGATGCTGTGCGAATGCCTGTTTCCCGTGTGTGTCTAGAGCCCTGAAGTGCAACTCGGGATAGAGAGTCCATCTTGAGGTGGAGTCAGGAGTACCTCCCCTACGACTCAGACGCGGCCAGTTAGCCTTGAGCTATGCCGCAAAGGCGGATCGAGACCCGAGCCACCCCTAATGGCAATACTAGCATTAGGCCTTTGCCACGAGACTCCACGACTCGCTCGAGAAAGTCCCCCCCTCCCGGTATAGATCTCTCTACCATCGGTACCTGGTTCAGTCAAATATAGCGCCATGGGAAAACCCAACTGGAACAGGCTGACCAAAAAATTAGCGGGTCAACTGATGATTGGACCCTTTAGCATAGTCCGTAACAGATCTCAGGTGTTTGTGTCTCTTATAAAAGCAAAAATACATCTTCTGTGGCAAAGTGATTGGACAGCCTCCACTCACAAATAAGATCAAAGAAAAAAATAGACTGGGGGACACAGCCCACAGGAAAGAGAGAAAGGGAGGAGGTGGTGTTGGCTCGGCTCAGGGTCAATGCGACCCGATAACCCACCTCACTCCTATTATAGAGCGAACTTTCCCCACAGTGCCTCCAGTGTACCACACCCTCACAATAAATCATCTCCTGACAGTAGGCAGAACATACTCAAATCCAAGACAACGAATTAAAAACTATTTCAGAGTAAAAAACAAAGAATTTACAGTAACAAATATATTATCAAATAAGAAAGAAATAATCATAAATTAATCCCTTTTCTAACTTCTCCCCCCCCCAAAACTTTATGACCTTATATAGTTGATAGAATAGATAGATCATGGCTTATAAACCTGGCCACATGCCGCTGGTTGATAGCCAAGAAATCCAACAAAGAAAGAAGAAAGAAGAAGCTGAGGATACACACAGGATAGACAATCGCTGCGGTTGTAACGAAATGGGATCGAGGCGAGCGCGGTGTCGAACAGCCGACGCAAGATGGAAGAAAAAAAAATGCACGTATACTGGACGTTCACCCCGCGACATCAGCAGGTGAGACAACACAGGTGGAAAACCACCCCGACTATCTGTATCCTCTCATTTTTCGCGAGGGCAGCCATTCTCGCCCTGAACTGAGCGGAAGACTGCAGTTTGTGTTATAGCTAATGCATGCGGGAAGAACTTGCATATGCTACTTCAGGTTTCTGTGTTAGAAAAGAGAGGTATGCAACATGCGGATCTCTTAGATGTCGGACGTCGGATGTTCTCCACCTCAGGAGCCAATTACAGCGAGCGATGTCCGACGGGTACCGTTAGAGGTGCGGGCAAGGCGAGTGTGGGCCTACTATTGTATAAATAATGCTCATTTTGTCCTGGGAAACCACTGGATCAAAATGAGATTGCCATGAAACAATTAAGATCTAGTACAGGACAGACATTATGTGGCCGGATTGTCGAGTGATAAGTTAGGACAATCGGATGAGCAAGCTCGGAGAGTGGTCTGAACTATTTGTTGGACGTAGCTCTGTGTATAATGAACATTAATTAAAATTTTATTCCCCGTTTGAAGAAGAGAGGCAGTTGGAGCCATTTCATATGTTGTTCCCTCCAAAATTTTGCCGCCACTGCATGTCTTTACAAAAATTCCCTGTTCGTGTTAATGAAACAGAAATCGCGTGTTCAACCGACATAACATATTGTATGCATCATGTACGCACAGCGAAGGCGTACAAGGATGAAGATGACGACGAACAGCGCAGCGAAGGTGTTAGATGACAAACCGGAATCGTGCGCAGGAAGCAGTGGACAGCTGCAGATGAGAGGACGATCGAAGCGGGTGAAGGGCGGAATGATGATGATGACCACTAATAATTTTTGTTCCCATTATCTGATATGTTAAGTCTAGTTGCATAATAAAACTAAGTGAACGTATTCCCGCTTTTAGTATCATCCTCGCTTTCTTATATAAATGAAGATGTATAAAGAAGCTCTCGTCTGTTGTCGGTCACCACCATGGGACAGATAAAACAATACATATATATTAACGAGCAATGCTTCGAAAAATGTCGTTTCCGCATATTACCTCGCCTCATTTGAAAAACGTTATTACCCCGTTAATGTTAGATCCTTCTTGGGAGTTTATGAGGTGCGCTGATTAATTTTTTGACACCACAAAACACCATTACAGCATTCATGGTTAATGATGACGATTTGCTATTCAACTGGTTTATGTATGCGATAAAGATCCGCATGCTCTCGAACGTAACATCTTTAAATATGTTCCGAAGTTTAACATAGTTTAGGGACAGAAAAAGAGAGCAAGCAATGCTAGATTGATAAATAGGATATTTTTACCAGATGGAGGAGATACTCGGCAGGGGACACAGTTAATAAATACATACCAAATGGAGGTTGTTTGTTATGACCAGGGCATTGGTCGGTGCGAATAGAAATGGTGTACCATCCAGCGGGAGGGAGCACGACGTGCACTGCACCCGATGTTGGAATTCGTTTTCGCGTCGCATGGCCTCACATGTTGTGGGATTGAAGAAAGACAAAGATCTATCGCTATTATGTTCCACCAACGAGTGCCCCATGAAAAATGAATAATATACAATAATAT
Organism: Penaeus monodon; assembly: GCF_015228065.2. Classification (NCBI taxonomy): domain Eukaryota; kingdom Metazoa; phylum Arthropoda; class Malacostraca; order Decapoda; family Penaeidae; genus Penaeus; species Penaeus monodon. The sequence continues at coordinate 26,086,969 of NC_051390.1, forward strand.
AATAGCACGAGACTGCCGAGAACAGACGGCGGGGCGGTGGATTTCATTTATGTATATCGGATCTTGTTGTTCCCTGTCGATTTGCCCTGGCAGCAGGTTAATATCTGATGCTTTTTGCTTGGCGGGGAATCGCGCACGTATTTAGGTAGGTACACCTGTGCTCTATAAAAAAAACTTTTAAACAAGGACGTATAAAATTCAGCGGGTGTGCGCATACAAATCAGAACGGGATAACCAGTAATTTTGAGGGAAGTCCTCTTTTTACGTCTTATATTGCACATCAAGACTGCGCTAAGCCATGCATATATAACACTGCAACATTAGCGTTTTGCTATTCTACAACGAACGCCGTTCGATCTGTTTGATTATAGGATAAAGAGAGAACAAGGCACACATACTCATTCATGTATGAGAACGCATTTCGGTCCCCCGACTGCAGATGAGTTTAAAACGATTTTTGAACGACAGGAAGTATTGCTAAAACCGTTCGAGGAGGGGCTTTCAGAGATATCGGCGTATATAATAGCTAGATCATTATCGACGAGGAGCAGGATTATTTTCCTTTCTTGGAAATTAGGGCAGAGGTTAATTCCCCCTTGTTCTAAACGGTTAAGCCTGCGATCCTCGATTTTTGGTTCGGGTGTTATTGCAGATCTGAGAGAGGGAAAGGACGAGTCTAAAGTCCTCTATGAAAAGAAGAGTGTGGAGGGCTATCAAGCAGGTGGGCGCCAGAGCGATGAGAGGGGGAGGAGAGGAGGCGTTGCGCAGAAAACGAGTAAGAGATTTAAAGATCGACCGAGTTTTAGAACTATAAAAATGAGTCTTTTCTCTGGCATAGTCAGTTAAATCACCTTGTTGCTGTGAGAATAATAGTGAACGAGAAAGGGTCTCGATACTATAGGAAAGACAATGAATCAGTATAAAGACACCCCTCTATCTTACGTTGCCGGAGTGAAGCGAACATGTTCCCGCGGTCAAACAGGGTGACTTATGGTCGATGTCTGGGATAGAGGATACGCTCTGAAGTGACGTATTACCGTTTAACGCCGGGATCACGGGTCAATTACGCGATTAGGGGCCCGGTGGACAAAATCGTTACGTAGACCTTCTCAAGAGGGGTGTGTAGAAATTAAGGTAGGGCATGCGAAAGGAGGATGAAACAGCGATGGGTAAGACGATCATGCAGAATTATGTAATTCTGCTATGCACTCTCCATCAAGGTCTGTGTCTGTGTACTTTACGGGCAACAAGTAGAACAAAATCCGCTATAGAATTTCTCATCCTACGTGCGTTTAGTAACGAGCATGTCGCCCTCTCTGAAAGAAAACTCTAGTGAGACATATGCATTATTCCGAGCCTTCGATATACCGCAAACTTTGCAGACAGTTATTCGAAGGTGTTAGCAACGCAGGAAAAAGGTAATGAAACGAGGTAAAAGCTAATGGATTTCATTTTATGGCACCCTTATTGATGGATGTAGCAACAATGGCATGTATATGTTGGATAATATTTCCATGAGAATACGGCTCGAGTTTGCTACGACAAGTTTGTTATCAACTCAACGCCGGAACATCAACACAATTCCAGCGGTGAAAACTCGATACCTGCAAGCTCATCTTACCCGTGAAGCCTAGAGATCAGCAGAGAGGCAATTGGTAGATCTTGCAACACAACCCTCTCAACTATGTGGTTAATAAGACGCTCTACAAGACTTATTCATAGCGAGTCGTCAGGGACACAGCTTGCTATTGGACATTGCCGTGGGGTTGTCATTCCTGAAAAATTATATCTGTTTATGTTTGGACATGGGGGGCTTACGCAGGGACATACAATGAACCCTCTGTATTTCTGCCTAAACATCTGAGTAAAACTCTTCGTCACCGGTCAAAAAAACCTCTGTGTACAATATAAGCACGAATTTCCCTGGCAATGCTCAGAACTTGTACTATCTTCGCTGAATGCATAGGCTTAGAAAAGGGTTCATTCACTACAGAGATGGATTGTAACCGGTAAAATGAATTGCTGTTATGGATTTGCAAACCGAACAAACTTCAGGAGCAATCGCATTGAAAATTTCTGAAGTCTCAGGATTGGGAGTTGAGTTAGCACAACCACATGATCGAACATTGTTTTATTCCTGGTTAGGAGATACACAAAGGTAATTTATATCGATAACGATCGCCAGAGGGTTACAGATATCAGAGCGTAATGAAGGTTACGAGGTAAATGTATTGTTCGCAGTTTCTCAGGAGAGGATATGTTTTTACGAGGAGTTTTTTAGCAGATCAAGTACCTGCAGAAAGAAAAAGGAGTTTATAATGAGTTCGATGTGGTTAACATTCTTAAATTCTCGCCACAGACCGTCAATAATGGCGCATTACGTCTAATTGTTGAATGGAAAATCAATATTGCATACTTTGATTTCTTATGGGTTCTGCCTCATATCTATTCTCCGTGGTTACAGGCCATTTATCGATCAGATTCCGAAAAAAGTTTTGTTAACTTAGTAGTCATTACAAAGCTCGAAGTTAACCTGCGGTACGTATGTTATTTTCGTTAATGTACAACATTAATTTGCACGGAATAGAAAACACTTGGGTCAAATATTATGCAGATATTTTTAAACGAACGACTTTAGATATAATGATAAGAAGAATATACGGTTTTTATATAAACATTATGAAATGCCCAGGTGTGAGAGATAGTTGCGACCCGTGCGGTTAAGCTGAGGGCAGAATGTAGGAAATTATATATTGAGGGGGCAGCGGGTGAGGGAGGGGGGGGTTGTTATTTGTATCATGCGTACTCTCTGTGGTGTGGTTTGCTGATTGCGTTGACAACGGGAAGGGGGGGACGATCCTAGGGTATAAAGTACCCGTTTTCAAAGGGGGGAAAAATATTGTGCTCTTCACAGAAGACCAAGCATCATCACACCAAATATGAGTTCCTCACCACTGAGGTTTTGTCCTTGCGGTAAGTAATTCTGAGTTTAAGTCTCTGTGGTCGTACCTCTAGGATGAGGTATATGTGTTTTACTGGTTGATATTCCGTGTTGTTGGTATGAATACAGAAATGTGGTGATGATATACAACTGTATTCTAAGATATTTCTTATGAACAAACTAAAAGTCCGCTTTTCTATTTTCAGTTTCCAACCTTTGTAAGTACTTTTGAGTTTTTACTTGTAACATCTGTATCTGTGGTCTCATGCGATAATTAAAATAGTGCAGGTTATTGCTTAGAATTGATAAATAATGTTTGGTATGTTGAGGTTGTCAAATACGCTGATGCATGTCCGTAATAATGATGTATGCAAAACCTTTAAGTAATTACATGTTTCTTATATTTCAGTGAAGTCCGAAAACATGGTTCCAAAAATATATGGTTATGTCAAATATTAAGAATCCTGTTCTGCAGTTACTCAGGAGGGAGTATACTGATATATATATTAGTCGGAGACTTGTGCGAATTGTCTTGGCTCGTTATTTGTAGTTGCGATTGTCTTTTGGAATCTGATTGTATTCTATATGTGTTACAGATCGAGGGGAATAAGGGAGAGGTTGGGTCTTTTCCCATTGAGAACGTGAGCCACAACCTGCTAAGAAAAGAAGGGGACAACGGTGGCAACGAGCAGAATTTACAATTGACTACGCAGTCAGGTCGTTGCGAGGAAGGATCTGAAACTATGATGTTTGACGAGGCTTCGCCACAAAGACCAGGCTCATTATACTCAGTCTTCGCTCGCCAGCATATCGGCCTGCATAATGGCTATACCCGATGGACATCATCGGCTGTGTGGTCCCGTCGATCTGTTCCTTTGCCTTATCCTATTCATTGCCGTGTGATAATTCGAAGGGAGGTTTAATGAGCAGGCAAACACCACAAGAGACAGCGAATGCCTTCTTCTCCTGGCAAGAAGAATAGACGTATGGACTGGCACGAGCAAAATATGCCTCCGCCCGACAATTAACACAGACAATGATGTTGATTTTGATACCACAATAAAAAAAAAAAATATAGTCTAGTTTTATGATCCTTTGATTGAGATGGCTATTATGGTTTCCAATAGGTAATTTCAATATATGAAACAAAATATAATGGAGAATTCACAGAAGGGTATGGGCTATGGGCTGGATGTCACTAGAGTCAAATATATGTTCTAGTTTCTATGATCCTTGATTTGGGGGGTGTTGTTGTCGGTGAACGCCTAGATAGGTAAGATAATTGCCCGAGTACAAATACACTACGCAGCGGAGATGTCATAATGTTTGGCGTACCATTTACCTACTTTTCTATCAGAGGACGAGGGATACCTTCACCAGAGCTTACGATTCTGAGTATTTTAGTGGTGTTTTCAGACGGCAGGAATTTAGTGTTACAATACTTACTTTTCAATATACTGAGTAAACAATTACCATATAACATAACGTAATAGCGCAAATTATGACGGAGAACGAAAATCGGTGAATTCACAATACCCTAAGGATATGGACTGCGACACTTGGAGCCGAAAGGAGAAGAAGATAATGCCTTAGTGACGAGAAGCCAACCGTCTCACCTCCTCCCTCTCGTTTACCGCTAGACAGTAGCCAGCCACACAGAAGATGGACATATTTTCTTAGGCCTAAACGTTTATTGAAACAGTTTAAACAATAATTATGCATGATTGACGGTGCTATGTCATTTACGAAGTAGGACACATGAAATGATTCAGGACATGTTACATCATCTCACGAAGTAGGACACGGATAATGTTCAATCATGTAAAACGTCATGACGGACGGAAAGTCACATGACGGAATGGGGGCGCGTGGTGGTTACTTGACAGTTTGTACAATACTAATATTTATGGGGTTTGGTTGCAGTAGGCGGGGCAGATAAGTTTAAATAATCAATCAAGCGATCAAATGATTTTTGTTCTAAGACAACATAGTAAAGTTTTGGGTATCATTTGTTATTCTTCTTTAATAACAAGGTTAGATGGTCCTTTATGCAAAAAAATACATATATTGATTACCATGGTACAGCATTATTTGTCATTAAGAATAAGAATTACACTTTTACTAAGGGAAAATTTGATTAAAATACAGCATGTAGTGGCTCGGATGCGGTCGTTTTAGTATTATAAGCTCTATCAGAATATGAATGCCCTTCCGAAAGAGGTGACATGCCCGGAAGACAGCAAAATCGTGCCCTGCTACCGTCGTATTTTCTGGTCTGCGAATGGAAAAAAATAAATAATTGCGAGGAAAGCGAGGAGAAGCAAACTTGAATGAATGAATGGAATTTATTAAATTCTGACAAATTATCGCGGCAAATGTTGTCTATGTTGATTGTGTATTGCAGTCATACGAGTAATATCTATTTTATACTACTAATGAAAGAAATATTACTGTTTTCTTTTATCAAATTTTATGTTTTCTCGCAGGAACATCAAGCTTGATATGGCTATAAGCATCCACAATCTAAGTCAATCATGTCAATACATATTTTAGTGTTGTGTGAAGTATGTTATAGACCAATTATGATTATAATCACCATTTTTCATCCTCGCGGTAAAGACAGCATCGCGATTTAAGTCGAGGGAGAGGGGAGGAGGAGCAGATTAGGAGAAAGGGTGAGCGCCTCGGCCAGCAAGATATGGCATGTTTGATAGGGAGAAACAGAGCCGTGAGCTAGCGGACGAAGTGGGTGTGAAGGAAGAGTGCTACGAAGATCAACACACGAGGCGGAGCATTCTAAAACTTTTTAGCTATCTAGAACATGGGTTTACAGTGTCAAATGATGAAGGTGTTGCGATGTCATGGGTTAGATATTCAGAAGTATGCAGTTCTTCACGAAAAAGGAGGCGAGAAAGTACCTTCATGGATGTCGCTACTATTGTTCGCCTCTTCCTCACTTCGCCCGCCCATAATGGCCTTAGTATGTCGGTGAAGTCATTATCTCGTGACAAGCAGGGGTATTCCCTGATACCTGTCTGTGGTCGTCCGTTATCTGGATATTGCCTGGAACATTGTCAGAGTTTAGGAAGGCATCTTCAGATAAATACGACTTTAGAACAAACTGACTTTTTGTTAAAGATGATAGCAAATGCTATAACATTTTAACACTTACCATATATTTTCCAAGGTTGAAAAAACCTGCTCTGGTCATACACAAATACTTCAATACCCTTGTATTGAAAAAAGGGCATTTTGCTTTCTTTAAGTAGCGTAAAAAGGAAGTTTTTTCCCTCCCTTATTATTGAGGTAATGTGATTTTTTTGTTCCAAACAAATGTCATACAAAACATGGCTCGGTTGCTCGGCCTTCCCCCCCCCCCCTTAGGGGACTGTGATTTTTCCAACCCGTTCTCTATAACATAAACTCTTCGACTGTGTGTTGCTCGTCATAGTCCCCCTTTACTGCAGTAAAACAGAATATCTAATGTAGACACACAACAAGAAAACACCTTTATTTTTTTATATTTTGCAAAGAACGTTTTGATTAGGAAAAGTAATATATAGTTGTTGTTGATATCTTGGTTTAAGAAAAGAAAAAAAACCCGCATCAGTTGGAAAATCACATGATGTCTGCTAAGATCCATCGCATCGAGGGTGTCACGTATATATATATATATTGTTACGCCGACCGCCTCGTCTCTCTGCCACCAAACACAAGGCAGGTAGGGCAGAGACGGCGTGCTATCCACAGGGTCGGAACACTGAACACAGCTCCAAAGAGGCACATGCACCACAGGTCCCAGAACACCCCCCCCACGAAAAGAAACGCCAAAGTGGCCGAGGGGCAGGGCACGAAGTAAACACCAAAATGACAGTCTTTCCTTTATTTAACCAATTTATTTACCCGTCCACTTTTCTATAGGCACATTACAGAGGGGAAACGCATGTCAACAGCACAATACAGCTTATAACCCAAGGGCAACACCAGGTCACAAGGCACACACGGAGGTCTTCAACAGGAGCAAGCACCCAACCGCGTCTTCTGGCTTGTTCCTCGCTCCTCCGCTCACAGCCAGCTGCGTCATGTTTGCCCAGGTCCCTTCATGTTAACACATGTTTCGCACAGAGACAAAGACCCACTGGCGTAGCAATATATATATATATATTTTTTTTTTTACTCGGGTAAACATATCCTTGGTCAAAAAATCCCTGCTTTCGGCGAATTTGACTTTGTCATTGTCCAATACACGTACAATAACTATGGGGAGTTATATTATTTTACCTCTTTTTCATAATCTTATAAAAAGTTCTTGTTTTTGATAAAAGACATAGTTGTAAAAGGGAAAAATAATAATGTGAAAGCCTTCTTGTTATACAGGTGTTTTGATTTTTGTAATATTTTTTTTTTAAAATAGTTTATAGGAGCCTTAAATGTTTTCGCTACTACAACAACGATGTGAAAAAACTAGTGAAAAATCATAGGCAAAGGAATAAGATATATATATATTTTTCATTTGGTATGGAATTTGTATAAGATATTTTCAGAAAATATTGTAAGAGATCGAGTGACAAGTTTTATTAGTGCCAACGTAGAAAATATTTCTCTCTTTGTATAGGGGAGATTTGAGGAAAATATATGCATGTGTTACTTAAAAAGCGAGGTGGCTGAATGTACGTTCCCGATAAAGTAAATCACCATAGTTTCAGCGGTGAGGTGATTGTCTCTTAAAGATAACAACTTATCTAGCTCCATTCTTGCTGCATATTTGTAGAAAAGGCAATGACTGGGGAAATCGAAGAGAAAGTAAAGTTTGGTTGAATTATACCCATTGGCAAAGGTTATGTGTCTTTATATTTTTCCCGGTCTTGTAGGAGACAAAAAAAAAAACATATTTGCTAGATAAATGAAACTTACAATAATCAACAATCGGCCGTAGTCCGACTTAAAGATAGCAAAGTATCTAGCACGTATACTATAGCATGTTTGTATAGACTGGTGAGAAAGACCATGAAGGGAAACGAGAAGTAAAGTTAGTTGGATTATTCCCGCGGCAAAGGTTTATTTGTGTCTTTTTACAATATTTTCCCGTTCTTGGAGGTGACAAAACACCGTATTTGCTAGATGAATGAAACTACAGTAACCAACATTAGTGGCTACCTTGCATAGTTCCTTTTCTTCATATATACTTGTAGGGAGGTAAATTACTGAAAACTTGTAGGGAGTAAATTACTGAAAAGCTAGTCCACCTTCTGTATGTGATTCATCTTTTTTCTTCTTTCGATCATCATAAAAAACAGAGGATGCCCTAATCGATGTTACCCTGGTTTTATATCAGCAAGGGAATGCACTGTATTGGGTGCAAAGATACGTCCGTCTGCCATAGAGTTATACATATGGGAAAGCTGAACATTATTTCCTAGTTTGCATTGTAGATTTGTACACAAAATTGAGAGCTGAGGCGGGAACACTTTAGGGAAATAACCGCAGTGTCCTTGAATTAATTAGCAAAACATAACTGGTTCGGCACGTGGGACAGGTAGTGGTCCTCCTAGTTGTAGATAATTAGGTGTTCAGGCGGAACTAGGAGGGGGAAAACCCGTCTTTGGTCTCGCGCAGATGCCCCCCGTTGAAACACCCATTACTGCTCTCTAAATAGAATATAAAACCAGTGTCTTTTCAATTATTAGGTATTAACCTGTTGTTAAAGCCTGAAATTTTCAAAACGTATGAGATAGTGGTTATCGATATTTACAGTTACACAGAAAATTTAAGACTGTTATTTGTGTTATCGCTGTAGGATGTGTGGTTTTTGTGAAAGTCATAATAAAAGTATATTGAGTTTCATGATCCTTTTGAGTGAATTGTATTTTTATTGCAAAGATGCCTTGGGATGTAAGATAGTTATAAATCGTCTCGCAAGTTAAGAACGTTTCTGTTGTTATTCTTAGTAGGTTGCACTGTTATATTATGATTTAACCTGTGTATAATCCTGCAATTTTCAACGCGCGTTAGTGGTAGTTATACGCATTTACATTTAACAAAAAAATATAAGCCTGTTATTTTATCTATTTGTGTTATCACCTGTTAGGACGGTGTTTGTGGTAAGCTTGAAAGTCATATGGAAGGCATATTGGTTTTCATGATCCCTTTTCCCAATGAATTGTATTTTTATTTATGAAGATGGTCTTTGGATGTAAGAACGAATAGGTATAAACATGTGAAAAGATGAGAGGAAGGATGTTCGCAAGTTTATCAACGCTCCCGCGAAGTTAAAGAAAATTTAGTTGAGATATTCTTATTAGGAGTTGCATCTTTGTTATATTATGAGTGTGTAAACATTTGTAAATATATTGATTATAGTCTTTGCAAGTATTTTTTTATATATGCATATGAGTAGAAATGGATAGTGTCAATATGCATATATTTTTGTATTATATTTACGTAATGGCGAACATTGTCAACCTTTAGTAAGGTTAAAATGGATTTCTTTTCTTGGTGGTTACACCTCAGACGAGAGTGCCCCCCACCATCATTACTCTGAACAAGAAGAAAATGATCATTAGTATCATCCTCGTTATATGAAATTCGGTGGGGATTATGATTTGTATGTGTGTCTGTTTGTTTGTACTAAAGGCCATATATGAAGACCTGTTAGGGTTAGTGATTATGACAGTTTCATTCATTAGGAGGGGTGGTTACTCGTCTGTAACCAGGGTCAATTCTCGATCCGGGTACAAAGTTCAAACACGAAGAATATTGCGGGGGGGGGCGGTGTGGAGGGGGGAGGGGTGAATGAGGGAGGTGGGTCATCAGTGACACCTGGCATTGGTTGGATTATGATTGCATCATTCATTAGGAGGGTGACACTCGCACTTCAGTGCAGACTGTTTATCTCCTCAAGTAAGACTTGTGATTGTTTGTTGGCTTCTGTTTCTACTATTATTTGCTTGAGGGTATGGAGGAATGTGGGGGCAGGGCGGTGGGAAGGGAAGGAGGGTTGGTTTGGAGAGGAAGAGGGAGGGTGAGAGGAACCCCTTTAGGTGTGTGTATTAGACATCATTAGAGGGACATTTATGGATTATGATTAATTAGGAGGGATGATCATTCGTCTGTAACAGGGTCAATTCTCGATCCAGGTACAAGTAATGATTTCGGATACGGATATTGATTAGTTAAACACTTTCAGTGGTCATCTTTCTGTTATGATGCACCATTTTCAACGCAAGTACGTGCGCAGGTTAGCCATCGTGTAGCTATGGGCTAGTGGTTGCCTCGGATCATTAACCTGCTTCACTCTAGATAAGGTTGTTTGTGTGGTTACGCGGTGATCATTGATCTATGTCCACTGTCACCTGCATTGGGGTCGATACCGTCTGTTAGAACATTCATTAGTTTCATTATTCTCTTATGATTGCGTCATTTTACGAACATAAAATGCACATTTGAAAAGTCGTTAATGATTTCGGGTTGAGTATTGTTGTTGTGGACATTCGGTTGCACGGTTGCGGTTTGTAAGCGTTTCGTCAAGGGTCACTGAATTACGGTCAGGTCACTGACCTACTTTCACATATGTACGATAGGTGAATGTGTTTAAATTCTGTCCATCTACACTCTACTTATATATATATATGTATATATATATATATATATATATATATATATATATATATATATAATATATATAAAGAATACACACACACACACTTGTTGCTTTCCCTGGTAAGTAACTGCTTACTTACATGGGAAATAATTCACCAAATGCCCCGACAAACTGAAACAAAAAAGTTGAACCTTGACATGGTAATGGCCACGGCAGAGTCAGTTGTGTGTATAGATATGATGTATATATATTATATATATATATATCTAGTATATATATATATATATATATTATATATATTATATATATGAGATATTTATTAGTATATATCTATAATATATATATATATATATATATATATAGTAGATATATATATATATTATATATATTATATATATATATATACATATATATATATATATATATTATATATATATATATATTATATATGATATAGGATCATAATATATACATATAGATAAATATATCATCATCCATCATCAAGGGCTAACGCCACGGGGGAGCCTGGCCGCATCCACCCTTCGCTTCCAGCCACGAGGATCCCACAAGGTGAGTCTCCAGGCAGGTCCACGGCCCATCTCTAATTCCTCGCAACAAGTCTCTTTCATGATCTCCTAGGTCGTCCCACAGGCCTCCTCCACCCGGGTTGTCTCGCAGAGAAATAACCTGATGGGTAGGTGCCTCCATATAGCCGAGCTGGTGATCCGGATTATGGCAAGTAACAGTCTAATGCCAGTCTCACTGTGTAACGCGGTTGGGACACATGGTCCTGCCAACTGTACCCCATGATCTGGCAAAGGGATTTGTTACAAAAGGCATCAAGACGAGACTCCAAGACACTGGATAGCATCCAGGTTTCGCTTCCATAGAGTATATGGCAATATCAAGGCCTTGGGAAGGACACGCAGCTTGGTCCTCTGCATTAGGTACCGACATCTCCAAACACTCTGCTGATTGAGTTCATGGCTCCATTGCCCAGGGGACCATAGGAGACAGGACCAATATGTGTAATGACCTCTTGGTCGACAGCCCAGAGGGGCGATATGAGCTACGCTACCAAGGTATTAAAACTCTCTGTAACTTCAACGTCCTCGCGCCAAGCAATGGATAGACTGAAACGGGTTCCCCTAACAAGCCCCCAAATTCCTGAATCTTGGTCTTGGTCCAGGAGGACCTCTAGGCCCAGGGCGCTTCGCCGCTCATTGTCTAAATGCCATCAAGTGCCCGCTACCAGAGGACTCCAAGGACTCAGATAGGATAACAAACATCATCGGGGTAAAAGTCAAGTCAGAGACCTTGATATTGCCCCAGTGTTGCTCCTACACTGGACTTTGGCTAGAGCTTACCCATTATTCCAGTCCATTTACAGGTGTTGAAAAGGTTGGGTGCAAGGACACAGCCTTGCTGAATTACTAGGGATGAAGTTCAACAGACCCCACCACACTTTACAGCACTTTCAGTACCAGTATAAAGGCTTGCTATCAGGCCAATAATCTGTGTCGGAATTTCCCTGTGTCTCAGGATCTCAAATAGCAATTCCCCCGCAAACCCGACAGTGTTCCACAATTACTCGAAGTGCTAGTATACGGTATATCGTGGACTTGCCAGGAGTAAAGCAAGACTGCTCCCGTCTCTGATGCCTCAGTAGGTGGTTGGGATTGTTTCAGAAGAATGTGGACAAGAACCTTGCCTGGTATGCTGAGCAGTGTGATGCCACGGTAGTTGCTGCTACATCCCAACAATCCCTTTCCCTGCCAGAGAGGGATGACCACGCCCCACAGCGGGGATGGGGAATGGTACCAGACTGCCAGATTGCAGTCAGGACTGGATGCAGGCCCCGAGGCCAAAGGTGTTACCCCCCAGCCTTTAGCAGTTCAGCAGGGATATCACACAGGCCTACAGCTTTCCCACTCTTCAGCTTGGAAATCACCATCCTAACCTCTGTCAGAGTAGGAGGTTCCTCGCTGATGGGTGGGTCCAGCACAGGCACTGTGACATCGCTTGCATCAAAGCTAACTGTTGGAGGGTCTACCTGGTACAACTGCTCAGAATACTCAGCCCAACTTATGAAACACCAACATGATCGAGATGATCCGTCATACGATGATCGGACTGGCAGTCATCTGTGAGGATGGCTTAGAGTTCAGCTTTCCAGTGCTTGGTAGGCAGGGCGAAGGTCATTACCAAGAAATGGCCTTCAGCACCTCTCAGCAAGATTCCTGATGAACTGTTCCTTGTCCCTTCTCAGCAGTGTCGAGCCCTATGTACCATGGAGCGACATAAAAAATTGATTACCATTCAGTCCAAAGCCTTGCAACATGCTTCATGGCCTTGAATGGTCTCCAGGGGAGATGGAAGTCTGCCTTGCCTCGGGCATTAAGCCAATGGACTCCTGAGCTGCGCGAGTGGTTATGCGCTTGACAGAGCTTGCCACAGAGCAAATGAGATGCTCGAGTTCTGGAATCGGTCGAGACTGCCATGAGTGAACCCACGGGCACGCTCCTACCTTAGTCTGTCAGGGTGGCCACTGGAGGGACAGGAGTTCTAGTTTTGAAGTGGACCGAGAGTAGCCACAAACCAGCCTTATGGTCAGTGACACAGAACTCGGCACTCCGGAAAAAACCCTGCAGTCTGGAGGATCCTCCATTGCTTGCAACAATAATGTTGTCGACTCCTTGGCCACTGTTCCCGTATGCTGTACCATGTCCAGCGATGCGGGTTGTGGAGTGCTTGGTACCAGGAACCAGAGAACCTCAAATCTGGGACCTAGCAATGTCCCGGAAAAGGAGGATATTCTCACTGTTGGGATCAGCTCCCTGAGCCATGGGGGCCCCGACAGACAGACATATTATAGCCAGCTCTGGTCGCAGCCGGAACCGCATTAAAGTCGCCCAGAACAATGCGAATATCTCGCCAGGGGCAAATTTTCTGCCACAGATGCGGTTTGCATAAAACACCCCTTTTTTAATCAATTTTTCATACGCGGGAGGGGTATACAGCAATAAGAGACATGAAGCCAAAAGCATGCTCAGTTCAAGCCATAATACGCTATAAACCCTTTTCCTCAAATACCCCGGGGGAAGTCGATGGGGAGGCTATGGATACCCTGGGGGTGGTGACCCCGCTGCGGCCCCGGGGGTCAGAGTGGTTACACCCCCCACTGATAAATATTACTGTAAATATACCTAAATTTTTTTTATTATTTTTATTATTAAATAATAAATTTTTATATATATATATATTAAAATTTTAAAATTTATATATAATTATATATTTAATATATTATTTTTATATTATTTTTATATATATAAATTTATATATTTTATATATAAAATATAATATACAC
>NC_051390.1:26103376-26105876 GCF_015228065.2 Penaeus monodon
GGTCGTGGAGGCTTCTAGAATGTCGAAAGGGAAGACCCCAACCAGGCAAGTCCTGATAATCTTAAAATGAGTCCCAACCATTACTCTTGATTTGGGTAACTGGGGCTCCTACAACCTCAGAACCTATGTGCCAAAGCCACTTCGGTACTTCAAGTGCCAGAAATATGGTCATCACCAGGCTAGCTGCAATGCCAAGCCCAAATTGGGTTTGTAAAAAGGCAAAAAACACCGAGGTATCCTTAAGAAAAAGGGAAAGGGCCCAAAAGGGACAAAACACAAAATGCCCCAACTGGCCGAGGGAAACTCTGTCAGGAAGGAGGTTGCAAAAAACCGCCCAGACTTTGTTCCTGCTCCCCCCCGGGCCCCCCAGTCTGAGGACAGAAAAAAAGTCTCCTCGACTTCCTAAGAGAAAAAAGCTCCCCCCCAGCCGACTCGGAACCTCATTGCAATGTGTAGAAAAAGAATCAGAATCAAAACACTGCAAAACCCTCCCAAAGAGACGATCAACTCCTTTTTGTTGAAGATATGACTGCTGTGGTCACTGCAGTAGAAACAGCTTTGGGGAGGTTTGATGAGGAGACAAAAAAAGAAAATTAGGGTTTGCCTGACGGCAGTGCCCCCGACCGTTGCACCCCCCGGAAAAGGATGCTGGATAGACCAAACCAGCCCCTACCCCCCCTCAGGGGAGATCCCCCCCCTACTTTAACCCTGGCCAACCTTATAGGGAGAACCAAAAACAGGCTGAAACTGTGCAGACTGACTTTCCCCGGTTTAAAATAGCAAAGGCCAAAAAAACACGCAAAAACCCGAAAAAATGAAAAGCCCAGCCAACAAAAATCAGGGTACCAAAGGTTCTTACCCCCCCCGTGGGCCTATAAAAAGCTACAAATAAAACCCAAAACAAAAAAATCCTTTAGTCCGTGAGGACTTCACAAAGGAGTTTTTCAGACTCCAAAAGTAGTAACCCCCCACTGATGGGGAAACTGACTCTGAATCCAATATAGTAACAAACCAAATAACTCAGGAAACTTTAAAGGCGATCAAGGAACAAAACATTTTCCTGCTCCAGGGGATCAAGGAAAATGACATTGTCATGCCCAGGAGACATTAACAGAGGGGTCGTTTGCTTTTTGGGTTCATGTCTTCATGCTGCCAAGCACAGCTGGCATCAGAGGCTTGATCACCCTGATCAGAACAACAACCCCCTGCTCCGCAATAGCCGATGCAGCGCACTGTGGAGACAGTATTGAAATTCTTGCTGTTGAGATTCACCTGGTGGGGGCTGCCTCAATTTGTATAATGTGTACAGCAGGCCAGGCTGCAGCACAAGACTGACTGATCATAGGGGGAGACTTCAATGCACACCACCCCAGCCGGGCTCGTCTGCAGGGGATTGGATGTGGCATAGCCAGTGTGCCTGAGACATTCCCCAAGATCACTCTTCTCAACAACCAAGAGCCAACACATGTCAAAAGAGGGGTCCTAGACCTCATCTTGGCCATTGTGGCTCTGGTGGTGAGAATTAATTGGTGTGTTTTAGGTATACAAACTATACCTGAAACTCGGCCTTGGTCCAGGAGTTACAAAGACGTCTGGTAATTTGATGACGAGAGTAAGGAGGTCAACCACAGAGTGAACATGTGTAGAAAACAATTCCAAAGGCAAAGAACCCCTGTCAATCTAGCCCTCCCAAGGGAAGTTGTCAGGGAAAGCCAAGGAAACTTCCAAAAGTCAGGCAGGAAAAGTAACTGGAATGGTTTGAGTCCATTGGCCACCAGACCACCCTGTGGCAATGGGTCAGGCGAGCTACCAGCCACTCAGCCCCGAGGTGCACACACCACGACCTTCTATCAAAGGCATACAGGCTGATGCATGAGTTCTCTACTAGAACAAGTAGCAACAGTCTGCCAGATGAATTCAGGGTAACCTAAGAATGCCTATAACCAGTCAGACTTACTCATATCAGAGAAAGGGAAACCAAATCTTATAACTCATATGCTATCTTTTCTCTGAGGGAACTAAGAAAAACATTGAAAAATAGTTCTTGCTCAGCCCTGGGTCTCTGATGGGATCTCCTACCTCATCATTTCCCAACTAGGACAGGCAGGTGAGCATGCATTTCTGCAACTCATCAATAAGTCCTGGGAACTTCCACTCTACCCCAGAGTTGGAAGAGGGCTACCATAGTTCCCACCTCAAAACCAAAGGAGCCAAAAATTGGATACATACGCATTGTGGGAACAGTCAGAATATCAGTTTAACGGTCTGATTCCAGAATGTTATGGGCATCTTGACGCCACGGAGGTTCTCCTCGTACAGGCCCTCACATTTTAAACATACACAGGCTACAACGTTAAGTAACATTCTACTTCATATGTCAAGCTTAGGCTGATACAGACCATGTGTTGACCCAGTGGTACTCACCAAGGCCTACTCGGCGGTTGTAACACAGAAGATGAATATAAACCATACAGACCTCTTTGATCGCAGTGTTACAGAA
>NC_051390.1:26109682-26124914 GCF_015228065.2 Penaeus monodon
AGGGCGCGGTTGGTGCTGTCTGTGAAGCTCGTGTGTCCCCTTTGTGACTGGTGTTGCCTGTTAAGCGTATTGTGCTGTGTGACATGCTGGTTTCCCTCTGTATTGCCTATAGAAAAGTGTACGGGTAAATAACTTGTGTAAATAAAGGAAAGACTGTCATTTTGTGTTTACTTCGTGCCCTGCCTCGCCACTTGGCGTTTCTTTTCGTGGTGTTCTGGGACGCTGTGGTGCATGGTGCCTCTTGGAGCTGTTCAGTGTTCACGACCCTGTGGATAGCACGCCGTCTGCCTAGCCTGCCTTGTGTTGGTGGCAGAGAGACGAGGCGGTCGGCGTAACAATATATATATATACGTGGACACTCTCGATGCGATGGATCTTAGCAGACATCATGTGATTTTCCAACTGATGCGGGTTTTTTTTTCTTTTCTTAAACCAAGATATCAACAACAACTATATATTACTTTTCCTAATCAAAACGTTCTTTGAAAAATATAAAAAAATAAAGGTGTTTTCTTGTTGTGTGTCTACATTAGATATTCTTGTTTTACATGGCAGTAAAGGGGAATATGACGAGCAACATACAGTCGAAGAGGTATGTTATAGAGAAAGGGTTGAAAATCACAGTCCTAAAGGGGGGGGGGGAAGGCGAGAAACCGAAGCCATGTTTTGTAAATGACATTTGTTTGGGAACAAAAAATCACATTACCTCATAATAAGGGAGGGAAAAACTTCCTTTTACCTAACTTAAAGAAAGCAAAATGCCCTTTTTTCAAATACAAGGGTGATTGAAGTATTTGTGTATGACCAGAGCAGTTTTTTCAGACTTGGAAAATATATGGTAAGTGTTAAAATGTTATAGCATTTGCTATCATCTTTAACAAAAAGTCAGTTTGTTCTAAAGTCTTATTTATCTGAAGATGCCTTCCTAAATTCTGACAATGTTCCAGGCAATATCCAGATAACGGACGACCACAGACAGGTATCAGGGAATACCCCTGCTTGTCACGAGATAATGACTTCACCGACATACTAAGGCCATTAATGGGCGGGCGAAGTGAGGAAGAGGCGAACAATAGAGCGACACCATGGAAGTACTTTTCTCGCCTCCTTTCGTGAAGAACTGCATACTTATGAATATCTACCATGGAAATCGCACCCCTTCAATCATTTGACCAAGGTAAACCCCCATGTTCTAGATAGCTAGAAAGTTTTAGAAATGCTCGCCTCGGTTGTTGATCTTCGTAGCACATCGTTCTTCACACCCACTCGTTCCGCTAGCTCACGCTCTGTTCTCCCTATCAAACATGCCATATCTTGCTGGCGAGGCCTCACCCTTCTCCTAAATCTGCTCCTCCTCCCCTCTCCCCTCGACTAAGCGCGATGCTGTATTTACCGCGAGGATGTAAAAAATGGTGATTATAATCATAACTGGAGCTATAACATAACTTCACACAACACTAAATATGTATTGACATTGATTGACTTAGAATTGGTGATGCTTATAGCCATATCAAGCTTGGAGGTTCCCTTTCGAAGAAAACATAAAAATTTTATAAAAGAAAACAGTTTAAATATGTCTTTCATTAGTAGTATAAAATAGATAATTACTCGTATGACTGCAATACACAATCAACATAGTACAAACATTTGCCGCGATAATTTGTCAGAATTTATAATTCCATCATTCATTCAAGTTTTGCTTCTCGCTTTCCTCGCAATTATTTATTTTTTTTCCATTCGCAGACAGAAATACGACGGTAGCAGGGCACGATTTGCTGTCTTCCGGGCATGTCACCTCTGTCGGAAGGAGCATTCAGATTCTGATAGAGGCTTATAAATACTAACGACCGCATCCGAGCCACTACATGCTAGTATTTATCAAATTTCCTTATGTAAAAGTGTAATTCTTATTCTTAAATTGCCAAATAATGCTTACCAATGGTATCAATATATGTATTTTTTTGCATAAAAGGACCATCTAACCTTGTTATTAAAGAAGAAATAAACAAATATACCCAAAACTATTAACATATTTTGTCTTAGAAAAAAAAATCATTGATCGATTGATTGATTATTTAAAATTATCTGCCCCGCCTACGGCAAAAAACACCAATAAATATTAGTAGTGTACAAACGGACAAGTAGACCACCACGCCCCCTTCCGGTCATGTGACTTCCGTCCGTTACATGACCGTTACATGATTGAACATGATCCGTGTCCTACTTCCGTGAGATGATGTAACATGTCCTTGATCATGTCATGTGTCCTACTTCCGTAAATGACATAGCAACCGTCATCATGTGCATAATTATTGTTTAAACTGATTTCAATAAAAGTTTAGGCCAAGAAAATATGGCATGCTTCTGTGTGGCTGGCTACCTGTCTAGCGGTAAACGAGAGGGGAGGAGGTGAGACGGTTGGCGTCTCTTCACTAAAGGGCAATTATCTTCTCACTTCGGCTCCAAGTGTCGCAGTCCTAGTCCCATTAGGGTATTTGTGAATTCCCGATTTTCGTTCTCCGTCATATTTGCGCATAATTAACTTATGTATATGATAATTGTTTACTCAGTATATTGAAAGTAAGTATTGTAAACACTAATTCCTGCCAGGCTGAAAACACCAAACTAAAATATTCATAATCGTAAGCTCTGGTGAAAGGTATCCCTCGTCCTCTGATATAAAAGGAGGGAAATGGTATGCCCAAACATTAGGACATCTCCTCTGGTAAGTGTATTTGTACTCGGCAATTATGCTTTACCTATCAGAGGCGTTCACCGACAACAACACCCCCCAAATCAAAGGATCATAAAACTAGAACATATATTTGACTCTAGTGACATCCAAAGCCATATGCCCCATACCTTCTGTGAATTCTCCATTATATTTGTTCAATATATTGAAAGTAACTATTGGAAAAAAATTTAGCCATCTCAATCAAGGATCATAAAACTAAAAACATATATTTATTTTTTTATTGTGGTGATCTCCAAAAATCAACATCAATTGTCTGTGTTAATTGTCCGGGCGGAGGCTTTATTTTGGCTAAAGTGCCAGTTTCCTACGTCTATTCTTCTTGCCAGGAGAAAGAAGGCATTCGCTGTCTCTTGTGGTGTTTGCCTGCTCATTAACCTCCTTCGAATTATCACGGCAATGAATAGGAGAAGGCAAAGGAACAGACGACGGGACCACACAGCCAGATGATGTCCTCGGGGTATTAGCCATTATGACAGGCCGATATGCTGGCGAACGAAGACTGAGTATAATGGAGCTGGTCTTTTTGGGCGAAGCCTCGTCAAACATCATAGTTTCAGATCTTCCTCGCAACGACCTGGACTGCGTAAGTCAATTATATTCTGCTCGTTGTCCACCGTTGTCCTTCTTTTCTTAGCAGGTTGTGGCTCAACGTTCTCAATGAGGAAAAGACACACCTCGCCCTTATTCCCTCGATCTGTAACACATATAGAATAACAATCAGATTCCAAAAGACCAATCGCAACTACAAATAACAGCCAAGACAATTCGCACAAGTCTCCGACTAAATATAATATCAGTATACTCACTCCTGAGAACTGCAGAACAGGATTCGTTAATATTTGACATAACATATATTTTTGGAACCATGTTTTCGGACTTCACTGAAATATAGAAAAAACAATGTAATTACTTAAAGGTTTTGCATACATCATTACGGACATGCATCAGCGTATTTGACAACCTCAACATACCAAACATTATTTATCAATGTAAGCAATAACCTGCACATATTTTAATTATCGCATGAGACACAGATACAGAGGTTACAAGTAAAACTCAAAAAGTACTTACCAAGGTTGGAAACTGAAAAATAGAAAAGCGAGACTTTTAAGGTTTTGTGCATAAGAAATAATCTTAGAATAAAGTTGTATATCACCACATTTCTGTAATTCATACCAAACAACACGGAAATATCAACCAGTAAAACACATATAACTCATCCTAGAGGTACGAAACACAGAGACTTAAACTCAGAAATTACTTACCAAAGGACAAAACCTCAGTGGTGAAGGAACTCATATTTGGTGTGTATGCTTGTTCTTCTGTGAAGAGCACAATATCTTCCCCCCTTTGAAAACGGGTACTTATACACCTAGGATCGTCCCCCCCTTCACCGTTGTCAACCAATCAGCAAACCACACCACAGAGAAAGTACCAGGATACAAATAACACCCCCCCCCCTCCCTCACCCGCTGCCCCCCCCAATATAATTTCCTACATTCTGCCTTGCTTTACGCACGGTCGCAAAATAATCTCTCACGCCGGGGGCATTTTAAAATGTTTATATAAAAACCGTATAACCTTCTTATCATTATATCTAAAGTCGTTCGCTGAAAAATATCTGCATAATATTTGACCAATGTTTTCTATTCCGTGCAAATTAATGTTGTACATAACGAAAATAACATACGTACCGCAGGTTAAACTATCGAGGCTTTGTAATGATCTACTAATGTTAAAAAATTTTTTTCGGAATACTGATCGATAAATGCCTGTAACCACGGAAAAATAGATATGAGGCAGAACACCATAAGAATCAAAGTATGCAATATATGATTTTCCATTCACAATTAAGACGTAATGCCCCATTATTGACGGTCTGTGGCGAGATGTAAGAATGTTAACCACATAGATCTCATTATAAACTCCCTTTTTCTTTCTTTCAGGTAATTGATCTGCTAAAAAAACATCCTCGTAAAACATATCCTCTCCTGAGAAAAACTGCGAACAGATATCATTTACCTCGTAACAATTCATTACGCTCTGATATCTGTAACCACTCTGCGATCGTATCGATATAAATACACCTTGTGTATCTCCTACCGGGAATAAAAACAATGTTCGAATCATGTGGTTGTGCTAACTCAACTCCAATCCTGAGACTTCCAGAATTTTCAATGGCGATTGCATCCTGAAGTTTTTCGGGTTGCAAATCCATAACAGCAATCATTTTACCGTTTACAAATCCATCTCTATCGAGTGAATGACCCTTTTCTAAACCTAATGCATTCAGTGAATGATAGTACAAGTCTGAGCATTGCACAGGGAAATTCGTGCTTATTGTACACAGAGGTGTTTTTGACGGTGACGAAGAGTTTACCCCAGATGTTTATGGCCGAAATACAGGGGGTTTCATTGTATAGTCCCTGCGTAAGCCCCCATGTCAAACATAAACAGATATAATTTTTCAGGAATGACAGACCCCCACGGCATGTCAATAGCAAGCTGTGTCTGACGACTCGCTAGACATAAGTCTTGTAGGGGCGTCTTATTAAACACATAGTTGAGAGGGTTGTGTTGCAAAGATCTACCAAGTGCCTCTCTGGCTGAATCTCTAGGCTTCAACGTGGTAAGATGAAGCTTGCAGGTATCGATTTTCACCGCTGGATTGTGTTGATGTTCCGGGCGTTGTGTTGATAACAAACTTGTCGGTAGCAAACTCGAGCCGTATTTCATGGAAACATTATCCAAAAGATACATGTCCATTGTTTTCTACATCCATCAATAAGGGGGGCCATAAAATGAAATCCATGAGCTTTTACCTCTTCATTACATTTTCTCCCCGTGTGCTAAAACCTTCGAAAAACTGTCTGCAAAGTTTTGCGGTATATCGAAGGCCGGAATAATGCATATTTTTTCCCTAGAGTTTCTTTCAGAGAGGGCGACATGCTCGTTACTAAACGCACGTAGGATGAGAAATTATATAGCGGATTTTGTTCACTTGTTGCCCGTTAAAGTACACAGACACAGACTTGATGAGAGAGTGCATAGCAGAATTACATAATTCTGCATGATCGTCATTACCATCGCTGTTCCATCCTCCTTTCTCAGCCCCCCCTTAAATTTCTAACACCCTCTTGAGAGGGCTACGTAACAATTTTGTCCAGCCGGCCACCTAAATTCGGCGTAATTGACCCGTTGATCCGGCGGTTAAAACGGTAATACGTCAACTTCAGAGCGTTCCTCTATCCAGACTCGACCATGCGCACCCTGTTTGACCGCGGGAACATGTCGCTCACCCCGGCAACGTAAGTGAGAGTGGGTCTTATACTGATTCATTGTCTTTCCTTTAAGTATCGAGACCTTTCTCGTTCAATATTATTGTGCCACAGCAACAAGGTTTGGGTTATAACTGACTATGCCAGAGAAAAGACATCATTTTTTTAGTTCGAACAACTCGGTCGGATCTTTTAATCTCTTAAATCGTTTTCTGCGCACCCTCCTTCCTCCCCCTCTCATCGCTCTGGCGCCCACCTGCTTGATAGCCTCCACACCTCTTCTTTTCATAGAGGACTTTAGACTCGTCTTTCCCTCTCTCAGATCATCAATAACACCCGAACCAAAATCGAGGAGCGCAGGCTTAACCAGTTTAGAAACAAAGGGAATTAACCTCTTGCCTAGATTTCCAAGAAAGGAAAATAATCCTGCTCCTCGTCGATAATGATCGTAGGTATTATATACGCCGATATCTCTGAAAGCCCCTCCTCGAACGGGTTTAAGCAATACTTCCTGTCGTTCAAAAATCGTTTTAAACTCATCTGCAGTCGGGGGGACGAAAGGCGTTCTTACATACATGATGAGTACTGTGTGCCTTGTTCTCTCTTTATCCTAGGAACGGCGTTCCGTTGTAGAATAAGCAAAAACGCGAATGTGCAGTGTTTATATATGCATGGCTTAGCGAGGTCTTATGTGCAATATAAGCGTAAAAGAATGACCTTCCTCGAAATTTAATGGATATCCGTTCTGATTTGTAATGCGCACACCCGCTGAATGTATAGTCTTGTTTAAAAGTTGTTTATAGAGCACAGGTGTACATCCCTTCGTGCTCGATCCCGCCAAGCCAAAAGCATCAAGAATATTAACCTGCTGCCAGGCAAATCGACAGGGAACAACAATATCCGAATATACATAAATGAAATCCACCCCGCCGTCTGTTCTCGGCAGTCTCGTGCTTATATTATTATTGTATATATTCCATTTTTCATGGGCACTCGTTTGATGGGAAACATAATAGCGATAGATCTTCCTTTCTTCAAATCCCAACATGTGAGCCATGCGACGCGAAAAACGAATTCCAACATCGGGGTTGCAGTGCACGTCGGTGCTCCCTCCCGCTGGATGGTACACCATTTCTATTCGACACCGACCAATGCCCTGGTCATAAACAAACAACCTTCCATTTGGTATGTATTTATTAAATGTGTCCCTGCCGAGTATCTCCTCCATCTGGTATAAAATATCCTCATTTATCAAATCTAGCATTGCTTGCTCTCTTTTCATCTGTCCTAACATGTTAAACTTCGGAACATATTTAAAGATGATACGTTCGAGAGCATGCGGATCTTTATCGCATACATAAACAAGTTGAATAGCAAAATCGTCATCATTAACCATGATGCTGTAATGGTTTTTGTGGTGCAAAAAATTAATCAGCGCAACCTCATAATCCAAAGAAGGATCTAACATTAACGGGGGTATAACGTTTTCAAATGAGTGCGAGGTATTATGCGGAAACACATTTTTCGAAGCATTGCTCGTAATATATATGTATTAGTTATCTGTCTCCATGGTGGTGACCGACAACAGACTGAGAGCTTCTTTATACATCTTTCATTTATATAAGAAAGGCGAGGATGATACTAAAAGCGGGAATACGTTCAACTTAGTTTTATTAATGCAACTAGACTTAACATATCAGATAATGGGAACAAAATTATTATTGGTCATCATCATCTTCCGCCTTCACCCGCTTCGTCGTCCTCTCATCTGCAGCTGTCCACTGCTTCCTGCGCACGATTCCGGTGTTGTCATCATTAACACCTTCGCTGCGCTGTTCGTCGTCATCTTCATCCTTGTCGCCTTCGCTGTGCGTACCATGATCAGAACATATGTTAGGTTCTGGTTGAACACGCGATTTCTGTTTCATTAACACAACAGGAATTTTTAAAGACATGCAGTGGGCGGCAAAAATTTTGGGATGGAACAACATATGAATGGCTCCAACTGCCCCCTTCTTCTTCAAAGGGAATAAAAATTTAATTAATGTTCATATCACAGAGCTACGTCAACAAATAGTTCAGACACTCTCCGAGCTTGCTCATCCGATTGTCTAACTTATCACTCGACAATCCGGCCACATAATGTCTGTCTGTACTAGATCTTAATTGTTTCATGGCAATCTCATTTTGATCCAGTGGTTTCCCAGGACCAAAATGAGCAATTAGTTATACAATAGTAGGCCCACACTCGCCTTGCCGCACTCTAACGGTACCCGTCGGACATCGATCGGCTGTAATGGCTCTTGAGGTGGAGAACATCCGACGTCGAACATCTATAGAGATCCGCATGTGCATACTTTTCTTTCTAACACACCTGAAGTAGCATATGCAGTCTTCCCGCATGCATTAGCTATAACACAAACTGCAGTCTTCCGGCTCAGTTCAGGGCGGAGAATGCTGCCCTCGCGAAAAATGAGAGGATACAGATAGTCGGGGTGGTTTTCACCTGTGTTGTGCTCACCTGCTGATGTCGCGGGGTGAACGTCCAGAATACTGTGCATTTTTTTTTCTTCCATCTTCGTCGGCTGTTCGACAACCGCGCTCGTCCTCGGATCCATTTCGTGTACAACCGCAGCGATGTCTATGCGCTGTGTGTATCCTCGCTTCTTCTTTCTTCTTTCTTTGTTGGATTTCTTGGCTATCAACCAGCGGCATGTGGCCAAGGTTATTAAGCCAATGGATCCTATTTATTCTATCAATCTATATAAGGTCATAAAGTTTTGTCTCCCTTAGAAAAGTGATTAATTTATGTATTATTTTTTCATTATTTGATAATATATTGTTACTGTAAATTCTTTGTTTTTAACTCTGAAATAGTTTTTAATTGGTTGTCTTTGATTTGAGATTTTCTGCATACTGTCAGAGATGATTTATTGGGGAGGGTGGTGGTACACTGGAGGCACTGTGGGGAAAGTTCTCTCTATATAGAAGTGAGGTGGGTAATTCGGTGGCATTGACCCTGAGCCGAGCCAACACCACCTCCTCCTTCTCTCTTTCCTGGGGGCTGTGTCCCACAGTTCTATTTTTTCTTTGATTTTATTTGTGAGTTGGGGCTGGTCCAATCACTTTGCCACAGGAGATGTATTTTTGCTTTTATAAGAGACACAAAACACCTGAGATCGTACGGACTATGCTAAGGTCCAGATCATCAGTTGACCCGGCTAATTTGTCAGCCTGTTCAAGTTGGGGGTTTCCCATGGCGCTATATTTGACTGAACCAGGGTACGATGGTAGAGAGATCAAATACGACTTTCTCGACGAGGTCGTGGAGTCTCGTGGCAAGGGCCTAATGCCATTATTGCCATTAGGGTGGCTCGGGTCTCGAGCCACCTTTGCGGCATAGCTCAAGGCTAACTGGCCGCGTCTGAGTCGGAGGGGGGGTACTCCTGACTCCCCCTCAAGACGCTCGATCCGAGTGCACTTCAGGGCTCTAAGACACACCGCAAACGGGCCCTTTCTGCACAGCACCCAAAACCTTTCAAAACTTGTTCTCGATGCCAAACCATACACGATTGACCCTAATCTACTTTAGACCTAATCAGGGCTTTATATACCATTAGCAAAGACGCCCTATCAGCTCCCCATTTGTTACCAAAAATGCACTTTAATAAATTCAGTGCTTTTGACATTATTCTTTAACTGACCAATGTGGTCTTTCCAATTGAGTCTACTATCAAAATTACCCCAAAAATTTTGCAGAATTTTAAATAGGTATTGGGGGGTTTTGTCTAGATTTTAGCCTGATGTTCGCTTTCTCCTACGTGAAAAAATTACCCAATACTTTTTCGAATGGAAAACTTAAAACCCACTGGAGGCCCCAGTTATGATCATATCCAGTGCCAATTGGATGCGATTTGCTGAGAATTCCCCTTATTGCTGGAGTGCCAAAATGCACAATCATCAGCGACAGTGAGTTTTTAAAAGATTCCGAGGATAGCTGGAAAGATGTCATTGATCATACATAGAAATAATGTTTGGTGACAAGACCTTCCTTGTGGGACCCCGTTTGCCTGGACAAAAATGTCCGAAAAGTGACATTGTCGG
The DNA here is from genome assembly GCF_015228065.2 of Penaeus monodon. Taxonomy (NCBI): domain Eukaryota; kingdom Metazoa; phylum Arthropoda; class Malacostraca; order Decapoda; family Penaeidae; genus Penaeus; species Penaeus monodon. Next base: position 26,119,820 of record NC_051390.1, read on the forward strand.
AAAATAATTTGACAGCAAAAGTTCTGTCAGAAATAAAATTTTGAATAAAAAAAGGGCAAGTTTCCACGTAATCCAAAAGCATAAAGTTTTTCTGAAGTAGGCCATATCGCCAGTCTTTGTCGTGGGTTTTTTTCTATATCTAAAATACTGAAATCAAAAACCTTTTTTGGCAATGCCTCTTGAATATGACTGTCCAGCTTTACCAGTTGATCGAGAGTTTGGCGCCCCTTTGCGGAAGCCGCCACTCTTCGACTAGTAAATTTAAACTGGAATTTAAAAAATGCAATGCCTACTGTTAACAATTCGTTTCCTGCCTTGCTAAGCAATTTGTCAACGAAATTTGGGGCGGTAGAGATGGCAAGTCTGGGATTACCCCCTCCTTTCAATAGGGGAAATGATTGGGCGAAGTGCCATGAGTTTGGAAAGTGTGGTTTTTCCCAAAATTTCATTGTACACTTCTAGCAACTAATCATGTCATCATGATTAAGATGCTTCATCATCTCATATCGAATCTCATGGGGGCCGGGGGATGTTCCTCTACGGCTTCTGGGGCTCGGACAAGCTCATCCATTGTAAGATCTTTATTGAAATTAATCATCCCTGTGGCAAAGTGAATTGGTTGCAGCTCAGCCTCTTCCTTGGTGGTCAGGAAGGTGGATGGTAATTAGCTGAGCTGCTTGTATGAGAGAACTGCCTGGCGAGTGCATTAGCATGTCTCTAGCTGAATCAAAATTTATTGTCCTCTTCAATGATGTTATTGATTTTAAAAGATGATTTTTTCTTATTGATTTATTGATAGTGGACCAAACCTCTATATTTTTTGTATTGTTGTTAATTGTAGAACAAAGCTCCGCCAGGAGTCTTTTTTTGCTTGTCTTATTACTCTACGAGCCCTAGCTCTTGCTAGTTTGTAATTGCAAAAGTTCTCATTTGTGATGTTAGTTTGAAAAGCCTGTAGGCCTTATTGGTCCGGCCCCCTAATTGGGTTTCCACCATGGAACTCTATGCTTACGCTATCTGTTGAAGTTTTAGGAATGAATAGCAATGCTGCTTCTATAATCGAATTCTGAATATTGTTTACTTTACATCAACGGTTTCTCCAACAAGTTCGAGCTTGAGCTCCTTGTGAAGGCGACCCAGTCTGCTCTTTTTACATTAAATTTGGGCGCTGAAGGCGTTCTCACTGTGTCGCATGAATATTTAATCAATGGGAAAGATGATCGCTTCCCAACAGTCGTCAATGGTGTGCCAGGCCTTGGCTGCTATTGATAAAGAGACCAGTGATAAGTCATAAAGCTCAAATTACCGGTATTATCGTCCACCCGCGTCGGACTTACCATCTTTCAGAAGGACTAGATCAGACTCATTAAGCAACTTCACTACTTGCTCCCCCCCTACCATCCACCCGCGGGAACCCCATAACGTATGATGAGCTTTAAATCAGCTAAAATTACTTTATTTTGTGGCAGACGTTCCTGAAGAGCAAAGAGCTCATCATAGGCTATCACTGCATCGGGTGGACAATAAAGTGAACATATAGCCAGATACGTCCATTTAATTTTTACTTTGCATGCGACAACTCCAAAGTAAATCAAAGTCACTTCTGTAAAAGGGAGGCTTTGGTGATGTACATGGCGACTCCGCCTCCACCCCTACCTCACGATCCTTTCCCACATAAATGGTAGTTCCTCAGCGAAACGACCTCGTCAAGACGAGGTGTGTAAGTGCGTTTCTTGGAGAACTATAAATCGGAGCATAGGGACGGGCTAATAATTTAAGGTCATTTACTTTAGATCTAAGACTTCGACAGTTCCATTGTATAATGGTCGACGCGAAATTACGTTTTATGGGGTTTGGAAGTGCCTGTCCACCAGATTTTTTCTTCTTTTTTTGGGAGGAGACGCCTCCTCTCCCTCGCTTCCCGGGGACCTCTCTCGGGATGGTTTGGAGACAGAAGCCTCCATTCCTGCACCTCCTGGCGAGGGAGACGACTGACAATTGCGATCTGCTTCTCTCACGAGAAGCCGATCGCGAGCCAGAAAGAAGTCCTCACAGGAGTAGCCCGCGGGAAGTGCGCTCCCGGACTGTGATTCAGTATTATCCTCCTTATGAGTTTAACTGGGTTGATGGGCCTTTATCAACCAATTTGGTCAAATGATAAACTTTAATATTTTTAATTCTTTAACCGTTTGTTTTAAATTCAGCAAATTTTCCCTTTTCCCCTTTGGGTGCAAGCTTTGACTGCATTACTTGCACTAGGGGTGATGTTAGTTACTGCTTTCACTTAGGAAGTATCGGTTGTGGTCAAAATTTCCACTTTTCCTCTTAGCTTTAGTTATAACTAACTTCATGCTTCCTCATATATGCTAATGTCTCAGTCTCCTTCTTCAGGACGCTGCATTCAGCAGATCCTGACTGATGGGGACCTCCACAGTTAGCACATTTGGAAATCTGGCTAGTACATGTGATGGTGTCATGGGCTTCAGCACATTTACAGCTACAATTACCTGAGTCTTTATCAATACATCTTAATGAGGTGTTTCCGAATTTTTGGCATCTATTACAATGCATTGGCTTTTGATATAAGGTCTTACTTGAACACGTTCATAACCCATGTTGACATACTCTGGTATTTATTCAAAGCAAAGGTCAAAAAAAACAGTCCAGTTTTCCCTTCGCACATTCCCATCCTTCTTGGTCATACAAGAACGTTCCACTACGTCTTGGTCCTTCATGCTCTCAAGAATTTTACTTTCCTTCCATGTCCTCAATCCCTGGAAAGATTACTCCCTTACGGTATTTTGGGGCCAATAGGGATAGTTACTTTAACTCGAAGATCATGAATTTGCGTCAGCTTAAGTAATCCTTAATCTGGGAGTTGTATTGTACTTTAAAAAGGAGGCTTCCATCTCGCAATTTTTTTTACAAAATCAAAATCGCCGTCCCATTGACCCTCAAGGACCTTTTGATGATGAAGGGTTCACATTCAAAGCGATTAATTTTTATTCACGCATTTTACATTCGCGAACCTCGCATTCTCTGTGGGGATTTTGAAAGTGGTCTTCTCGTTTTGTCGGTTTGTGGGGGTTCCGTTGTTCAGGGTCAAGTTTGTCTTAGAGTGGTCATGAGGAGGAGAAGGGATAGCCGGGGTAGCATCCTACTGGGCATCGACCAGGTCCGACCCCTTGTCTCAAAAATTGTTGTCCCCGAAGGGGTCAAAGGCTCTTAACTTTTGGTATCAACCTAACAGCATAGCTAAGAGAGTAAATCAGTTTATCGTCCTCTCCCCCCATGGAAGCCTGGTTGCGTTCTCCAGTACCACAGCGGGATTGAGTTATGTTTTGGGACACTTCCCCACCGCCGAATTGCCTAGGTGAAGACGGGAAGTAGATGCCCACCCCCCAAGCGAATACGGGAGTTTTACGAGGAACTCCGGTAGGCTCAGGAAAGTCACATTAAGATGAAGAATATAGAAAAAGAAAAAGTGCGCCCAAAGGACGCCCCAGACTACGGGGGCCCCCCTACCCGGGTCAAAGCCCAAAGGCTACCCTGGTATAGAAGAGAGCTGCGGGTCTGAGGTGGGGTCTGACTACGCCTATGTAGTCTCGTGTTTACCCGCAAAAAAACCCGAGCACTGAAGGTGCTGGCAAAGCACATAAATGATCTGTAATTACAGGTTTTACTTTTCTTTTTTACTTTAGGAAACTCAGGAACAATAATTCAAACGAGACAGAGGCCCCGGGCTCCAGGGTAGCTCTTGTGGGACAAGACTTAGTTTTTTATTCTTACTCGCGTTTAAAAAAGGTGTTCGCTCATCAAGAGTTCATACACGAGTGTATCCTCGCTGCGTATTTCCCACCCTCTTTTATATCGCAATTTCTACCCCCCTCCCCCTATGTTTACAAATGTTATTACCTGCGTAGCCTAGTCACAAGTCGATACCATTTCAAAACCGATAGGGTTTTTCGATGTATAGGCTAGTCACCTGCGATATTTTGGGGATGGTTCGAATTGCTTCTTCCTGCGATGCATGATTCAGGTCTTCAAATTGTTCATCAGCTTCTTGTTGGTAAGCTTGTTCTAACTGATTGCAAGGGAACGCTTGGTATGTCCCACAACGTTTTGAGATGTCGTGTTTTTTACTGCGCACGTAAATCGCTCACCTCCTTTCGCAGTTCAAACCGTGAGCGAACCGATGTAGCATCGTTGTTACTTGTGTTGCTACTGTCGCCCGTTCCGCGAAGATGCGGCATAATAAATATATCGCTTCGCTCATGCCTGTGCACCTACTATCCCAATGTGTGCTTGCTTGCTTGCTTGAGATTTTGCGAAGTTCTGGCTTCGCCCGGGCCTTTCACTTAGGCCCGGCCTGTGTCAGCTTTTTATGGCTGTCTCATTTGTTTTGGGCTGACCTCGGTTTCTTACCGTGGGGGTGGGATTGCCAGCAGGCGCTCCTGTAGCCGTGGTTGTAAGCATCTCGCATAATCTCTTTACCAGCACGACGGCTGTGTTCTGTGGCTTTGTTTAGGAATTTCGTGTGCACGCAATTCTCCAAATAGTGTCCATTTGGCGTTCGGCTCGCCGCAATGCATGCAACCCTCTCTTTTACGTCTGTGGGTTTTTAAAAATCTGCCATGCACAGTGGTAACCTAGTCGCATTCTGTGGGAGAATGACTTCGGGACCTCTGTTGTTTATTTCAGAGAGTGCCAGTGGTTCATAGCCTGTGGCATCTGAGTACCCCCTGGCCGAGGGGGAATATCTCGTTTCCTCTCTGTGAAGCTGCAGGAGGAAGGAGTTGCCGTCACCCTACACTTCCTCCTAAGTAAATTTCGGCTCTGATGTATTCATGGATTAGGGGGCATACCCCGGCCGATTTCCCGGCCCAATCTGTCAGCAAGCTCATTGCCTCTGATCCCCATATGGGTGGAACCCAGTTTATGATAATTCTTCACCTGAGCAAGCATCCTTTGTGCTATTGTGCGGATGGTTGTCATAGGTGTTTGTCAGTGGGGACGCTGCGAAGACATCGACGCTCCTTGGGGTCTGGTGTTGACCACGTTCCTTCCCTCTCAGGGTGCTCCATGAAGCCCCTGC